>NC_139832.1:6512551-6575051 GCF_963691815.1 Echiichthys vipera
GTGTGTGTGTGTGTGTGTGTGTGTGTGTGTGTGTGTGTGTGTGTGTGTGTGTGTGTGTGTGTGTGTGTGTGCATGTTTGTGCCTGCGTGTATGTGCATGTGTGTGTGTGTTTTCCTGTCATAAGGCCTTCTTTCAACAGTCCTGGCTGGGCATCTCGTCCTGCTATCCGTTAAGGAAAAGGGGCAGTGTGTGCGTGCGTGCGTGTGTGTGTGTGTGTGTGTGTGTGTGTGTGTGTGTGTGTGTGTTGACACAGCCTCTGGCAGTCTATCAAATTAGAGGGCTGCATTTTTTTCTCTTTACAGCCCCTCCGTAGAGGTGAATAGCCGCTTTATGGCTGTCAGGGCTCGCTCAGTATATATACATGTGTATATGTGAGGATGTATGAGGCACACTGATAACTTTAGGGAACAGGTCTGGACAAGTTTGATGAGTCGATGCCCAGGAGATCTTCTTGTCATCATTCTGTGGTTGTCTTTAATAGACGGATGATGTTTTATGTAGTTGTAGGATATGATTCAAGTGGCATTAGGATGCAGGAATTTATCAGTGTTTTATCAGACAGTGCTTGATAAAAACTTTACAGATGAAGATAAATGCACAAAATGGGATTTAGACATCAATTCATATCACTGACATCCATTGTTTTTGCAAACCAGGTGTCAAAAAAGTGACAGTGGATTTGGGTGGGGTGGCTGTGGCTCAGTGACAGAGTGGGTCGTCCACCCTTTGAGAGATTGGCGGTTCGATCCACACCTCCCCCGGACCACATGTTGAAGTGTCCTTGGGCAAGACACTGAACACCGAATTGCTCCCCGTGCTGCACATGGGTGTGTAAATGTGGTGTGGATGGTTAGATTAGATGGTCTGTAGATGTCCACCGCCATCTGTGTGAAGGTCAATGACAGGTAGTGTGAAAGCACCTTGAGTGAGAAGACTTGAAAGGCGCTTTACAAGTACAAGTCCATTTACCATTTTCCTTGTGAAATAAGATCAGCGAGTTAACCGTAGTGTGCATATCAGGAGGAGGCACTGTCAATTCTATGGTTTTATGGTTTTTATGATTTCTTTCCTCATTTCTATAACGTTACTGTATTTATGTATTTATTTACATATCCATTAGATATCCACTGTACTGTCTTGCTATGTATTGTTTTAAGTCGATTGTGTGTAGCACTAAAAGATGCAACAATAATTTTGATAATAAAATACTTTGTACGAACTGGTTTGGTCTAGGGGAGTTTAAAGTTACGGCTCTTATCACTAGTCTTAACCTGGAGTGAGCTGAAGAGGATGAAAATGAGGAACACACACATAAGGCTGTTTTCAAACACCAGAGAGAGAATAGGTTGAGGTACGCGGTCAGACGCGTAGCTCGTTTCTCCGCCAAGCAGCAATCTCCATCGCTTTACTTCAATTCGGTTTAGGTTGTTGTTTGATGGATCCTCAAACACACTAGTGCAGGTTTCCATGGGCTGGAACTGTGTGAAGCTGCGGTGTGGTGTGAGTAGCGTCTTCAGAAGCTCACCTCTCCGTACGGCGTACAGTGACACCTTTTATTACTCACACTGTGTAACCACACCTCCACCCATCTCTCGACATGAGACAGCCCACAAGCCAGTATGGAAAAGAAAGAAGAACAGTTCTTATCTTATTATTTTAGTTTGTACTGTATATTCTGAGTAACTGTATAAAGTGATGTAAAATGTAAATCAGGTAAAATGCAACTACCTACTTGAGTTAATATACTAATAAACCCTCCAGTGGTTATTACAGTTATAAAATTAAGTGCCAAGCGTGATGTTTTATGTGTTTTGTTTTATTAAATGTTATTACTTTTTCCCTTTCTGGCCAATGTGACGAATGGCAAGCAAGACTAACGCGTACTGTTCTGCATCTCTGTCATCCCTGCAGCTATTTTAAGCCTCAAATTAATGAAATGTAATCCGTAGCCACCGCGGCCTAACGTGAGAAATATCAAGTGTTGCTTTGTATAAAAAATCAATCCAAGTTCCGGTAAACGTGGCAGAGTTTATGAGTCACAATAACAGCAATCGGTGGGAGAAAGTGAGCGAGAGAAGTAGAGGAGGAAAGAAAGAACGGGACACACACTGAACCCGTTCACCTCATTATCCATCATTAGTGACCCTGCACACTCTTCATCAGTGGAAATGGCATGAAGGAACGTTTCCTGTTTTGTTTTTTCTACCGTTTATTTGGGCTAAATGGAGCTAAATTCGGTCGCAGCGCACACATTTTAACAAGCTCTTCTATATAGTTGCCCATGCTGATTTGACTGCTGACAGTCTTACAAGTTTAATGTTACAGCGCAGCACGCTTGCAACTATGCACCTCCGTTTCCTCTCCGTTTCTCTCTCCATTTACGCCGAATGTGACTCAAAGTGGACAACGACTTGTTTGTATAAATCCAAGATGGCCATCAATGATAGTGAGCCTATTGAATGGGTGAAGACAGGGTGCTTCAGAGAGCTTTTAGCTTTTTTTTTGATGCATTACATAATTTGAAGTGTTTCAAAAAAAGATGTTGGGATGCTGAATAGGTGGCGAGAGAGAGAAGATGAGGGGAAGGAGGGAGAGGTGGTTATTGGGTTTTTTTTTAGTGAACACTACTTCCTTATGCCCGCAGCACAGACTGACTTCTCATGTCCTGCTGCATGATGGGATAGAGAGCTGCTCCGCACTTTCTTGAAAGCTCGCCAGACTCACATCAGCCACACCGGGCAGTCTGGCAGCAACCAGCCCCGGTCTGATGCTGGGAACGGCTCAATGTGAAGCAAAGGGGACTGTGGGATTATGGAAATCTATGTAAGGCCTGTTTCATACCTCAGCTGACTGTGTGTGGCAGCAGGGCGTGAGGAATAACTCCACCGAATGAAATAAAAAAGTCTGTGTGTGTGTTTTATCCCGTAAGTGACAAATGGTTCCCTGTCATGTTTCAGATGAGTTGTTGGCAGTGACACCGAGGAGAGGTTTCCCCTCCAAACTGTTCAGATACTTCCATTTAAATAATAGTTTAAAGCTCAAAGTGGTGATAAAGAACAAGTACTTTTACTTTTGATGCTTTAGAAGAAGAAGAAGAAGAATTCCTTTTATTTACCCTGCACAGGAAATTACATTTTTTCACTCTGTTTTTATTATTATACAGGTTACACACACACAGGCCTGAAATACACACATGCAATTATTGACAAATTTTGTATTTTACCTAGCATTATTATTTCATGTTGCCTGCAGAATGCCTCTCTTCAAGCCCCTGGGTTTTTTTTTAGGTAATTCTCCTTCACATCACCTGCAAAGTATGTCATTTTTATTTTTTATTTATTTATTTTATATGTACAAATAAGGAAAGAACCAAACAAACAAGCTTCCTATAGTTGATATATATCGTTATATATATCAAATGACCCACATCAGAAGAGAACATTTTGGACAAACTGCCCAGCTTTTAATTAGCTTTGTCTAGTAATTTATTTATTTTTTATTTATTTTATTTATTCACATATTATACCGGCATAACTTGTATCATCCTGAACATGATGTTTGCCTAAAAAATAAAAAAAATCTATCAACTTCTATCCGTTTTTGACTGAATTTTATTTAATTTTGTTTCAGTATTTTTTTTAGCTTTCCTTATAATTATTTAGCTTTGTTTAGTAATTTATTTATTTATTATTTACATTATTTACACATATAATATGTATGCCTAAAAATAAAAATATCTATCAACTTTTATCAGTTTTTGACTGTTTTTATTTAATATTTTAGTATTTATGTTTAGCTTTACTTATCATTATTTAGCTTTGTCTCGTCATTTCTACATTATTTATTGTACATAACTTGTACTATCTTGAATATTATGTATGCCTAAAAATAAAAATTTTGACTGATTTTAATTTAACTTAATTGTAGTGTTTATTTTTAGCTTTACTTATTTTTATTTAGCTTTGTCTCGTAATTTTTATATTATTTATTGTACATAACTTGTATTATCTTGAATATGACGTATGTCTAAAAATAAAACTTGACTGATTTTTATTTAATATTTTAGTTTTTATGTTTAGCTTTACTTATTATTACTTAGCTTTGTCTAGTAATTTATTTATTTATTATTTATATTATTTACACATATATTGTGTATGCCTAAAAATAAAATAAAAAAATCTATCAACTTTTATCAGTTTTATTTATTTTAGTATTGAATTTTAGATTTACTCATATAATTTAGTTTCATTTTAGTAGTTTTTATATTATTTATTGTACATAACTTGTATTATCCTGAATATGATAAATGCCTAAAAATAAAACTTTTGAATGATTTTTATTTCATTTATTTTAGTTTTTAATTGTATCTTTACAGAATATTATTAAGCTTTTTTTAGTAGTTTTTATATTATTTATTGTACATAACTTGTATTACCTTGGTTATGACGTCAGTCTAAAATAATAAAAGTTCCCCTCTGTGACCGACAGGTGGCGGTGATGACGCGGCTTGAGGAAAACAAAACTTTATTTAAAAAAAAGAAAAAAAACAAAACAAAAAACCGTTGAAGAGAAAGAAAAAGGGGACGGAAGCTAGGCGGCTAACGGCAGCAGCTAACCAACCGACAGCGATGACCGGAGGTGAACTTTACCGTGTAGTTAGCTCTCAACTTTACCGAGAGTTGGAGCAGCAGCTTCCCTTCAGCCGGTTCACTCACAGGAAATAAGGAAGTGAGCAGCGGACTGACTTCCCGGTGTTTTCCGCCGGTAAGTCCCGGTGTTTTAACACTTTTATGCTGCATTTTCCCCTCGAGACCTGTGCTTTAAACGGTGTGTAACGGGAGCGCTGTGTAGTGAGCAGATGGATGTATTAATGTGTGTTTTTAGCGGTTTATTATACATATAAATATAGTTTTATACAGTTATATATAGTTTTAATACTCAAACCAACGACTGCTTCATTGTGTTTTATAGTGGTCAGTGAACCAGGCACCTGTGATGTAATGATGTAAGAATAATTAAAACTACTTTAACCCTTTTAAAAGTTACAAACATTATAAATACAGGGCCTACATTTACATTTATAACCTCGAAAAGGTCCATATAAGCTGACGTGACCACTTTATACATATGTGTGTGTGTGTGTGTGTGTGTGTGTGTGTGTGTGTGTGTGTGTGTGTGTCACTTTTCAATTCAGTTTCATTTTAGTGCCATATCATCACATTTGTACCATGTTGTTATGATAAATATAGGAATAGTTTATAAAAGTTGATATTTGAGTCATTTTTTTGGTTTTACTGCCACTTGCTTTACTTTTAAGTTTATGGTGTTTTTAACTGTTCATTTGTTTTTGTTATATTTGATACATTTTTTTGTTTTTATTGAATACTGCAGACAAGTACACAAGAAAAAGTACAATAGTTGTACAGTGTCAATAACCAACCAAGTAACCGAATAACATGTAACATGAGTAGATAGGTAAAGTAAAGAAAAGACTAATAGCAAAAATATAAAGTCAATTTGTTTTGTACTGTACAGTCGTCAGGAGGTGCAACCAGCTAAAATATTGTTTAAACCAAAAAATAACAATTTAAAAATAAATGATAAGAAAAAATTGTTAGGAACTATAAAGTTAATGTATGTCATAGATTTAAATATGAGATATTTGTACACAGTTTCTCTGTCTTTTAATTCAAAATTAGATAATACAAATATGCAATTCCTGGCCAATGGAGTTCAATAATCTTAGATTATTATTAATAATAATAATAATAATAATAATAATGTGTCAGGCACTGTTGACAAACCAAGATATACCTTCCTAAAATGTCGCTTACAATAAATAGAATAAATATAAAGATACTTTAACAAATATGTGGCTGCACAAATTGAAAATAAAGTCAAAAAATGACTTTAAAAACTTTTAAATTATGTTTTACAAAAAAGCCTTGTTGAAATGCATTGTTCAGACTATAAAACTATGATTTCTAATAAAATGAAACTTTATTATCATACCTTTCTAAAGGCTTAATTTGTCATTGACCTGTATACTTTTATTATATTTTGATTTTGCATCAGTTAGTGATGCTTTTGTTATTTACACTTTCCTCTTTTGCTGCTGAAACACTGTAAATGTCCTCACTGTGGGACTAATAAAGGATTTTCTTATCTTAAACAGAGTTGGAAGAAGTATTCAGATCCTTAACTCAAGTAAAAGTGCCAACACAACAACGTACAACTTCTATTATTTATTCTAAACACCAACATATGTACCTTAAACTGTAACAGCCACTGTATATCTCCACAATACATCTTACTCTATTTATTTTATATGTTTTGCACTGATGCTGGCATCATTTTAGCCTGTAAAGTTGTTTCTTCTTATTATTTATGATTTACAGAGACCCAACAATTCCCCCATGAGCAGCAACAAGTTGCACTATCTTTTATAATAATATTTGTCATTTGTTGACCCAAAGTACTTTCCAGTCAAGGCAGACAAACAGAAAGAGCCTCAGTGATGATGCAATATACATAATAAAAGAGTCTAAAGAAGTAACAAGAACAATACAGCACAAAACATCAGAAAACAGCAGAACTTAAATAATTAAAACGAAGAGGCAGAATAAGAAACATCAGGTCAAAACAGTTAATATTGATTAAATATTAAAAACCACGGGGGAACCTCAGACTGAGCTAAAAGCAGGAGTAAAAGCTCCGTCTCCAGGATTGATTTTGGCATTTTAATGGATGAGAACCTTGAGAATCGAGCTCGTTTCTAAGCTGAAATTGAAATTGAGTTTCCTTGTTTAGAAACAAATCATGGTTTTTCATTGCAAGTCAGAAAACAGTTGATCACTACAACTTTCGTACCCTTGTTGGACTACGGAGACCTGCTTTTTATGAACGCTCCTGATCAGTTTTTAAAGGAATTGGACACTGTGTACCACTGTGTTTTGCGTTTTATTACTGGTTGCAGCGATCGTGTGCATCACTGTTCCTTATATGGCGTCGCACATTGTCCATCATTGTATGTCCGTAGACTCTCTCACTGGCTGATTTATTTATGGATCTATTCTTGGACTTCTACCTACATATTTGTGTTTACACATGTGTAGAAACCTCAGCATCATACAGATGCAGGTCCTCAGAGTCAGAACTGAACTGGGCAAAAAGGCTTTTGCATTTCCCGCCCCGTCTGCCCCGAACAATGTGCAGGAGGGCTTGAAAATGACACGTCTCGTAACTCTGGGGGAGTTACGGAGAAATAAGCTCAGTCGGATCTCGTCATTGCACGCATTGCTTGTAATCCCACTTTCTCATTTTGATCGTAAAAGTGTGATCGTACTTTATTTGTGTTTTGTGTGTAACCACGCTGCTTTTGTGCTGCCGTCTGGCCAGGTCACTCTTGGAAAAGAGGTTTTTAATCTCATTGATTGAGTGGAGCAAGTCCTAATTTTGGGGCGGCTGTTGCTCAGAGGTAGAGCTCCATTCGAGAGATCTGCGGTTCAAACCCCCACTCCTCCAGTCCGCATGTTGAAGTGTCCTTTTGCCCAAATTGTGTTGTGCGTGAGTGTGTAAATGTGGTGTTAGATCTAGATTAGATGGTAAGAAGGTGTCCACTGCCACCAGCTGTGTATGTCCGTTTGAATCGGTGAACGTGACAGTAGTGTGAACGCGCCGTGAACTGTCAGAACACTAAAAAGGCGCTAGTCCACAGGTCCATAATACGAGGCTGGAGATAGAGCTCACTGATCTGAATATTGACAAAATGAAAGCTTAGAAGCCGGAGAATTCAGTCATGTATCTTTACACTTTACACAAATCATCTTGTAAACGCAACAGAGGTCTCGTCTCGTACGGTCACTTAGAAATAATGGACCTGTTTTGCAGGGCCTGCGGTACACCGGCGAGCTCATTACGGCCTCCGTTTACACTAATGACGGGAGTCTGTACTTGCAAACAAAGCTAATTTCTCGAGTGCTCGGCGCATAATGAGTTTACAAGCTTGTAGAAGCATCTTTACCTGCTGCTCCTCCGGTATCCTGATAACATCAACAGCATGTTTTCTGACCCTCAGGGGTGACGGTGTTTCAGGGCTGATGTTGGTGTTCGACCTCGATCACCTTGTGCACTTGAGCAGTATGTTTTATTGAATATAATAATTAACTTTTGTGTTAATGATTTAGTCTTGAACTCCTCAGATAACAAGCTGTTCAACATCGTCCTGACCCCGATAGAAAAGTATTAATACTGAGCAAAGCTTGAACTTTCACAATAAAGGTCCTAATAACAAAGACGTCCTAATGTTGCTTTAATGACCTTCAGTTATTAGATCAAACCACTAAATATAAAGACGCAATTTACGGACAAACAGTTGCCATTTGCACAGTGTGTCGTAATGATCCTAATTTGCCATCTTATCAGAGAAAATGATAGAGAATTGGAGCTAATGACCGTCTCCTCCCTCAGCGGTCATAAACACGACACAGACAGTCTCAAAGGTTAAAAGCCTTTTATTGGAGCCGCGTCGCTGTTCTCCAGCCTCGCTGTGATGACGGAGGTGACTCATCCATGGCCGAGGGCCTGCAGGTGACAGCCTGGGATGTTTTTAATCAGCCTCCTGATTTATTCGTGGGTGATGCATTTTATTTTTTTTGAGGGGAACAGTTTAATTGGCCGAGTCAGACAGTTTCACAAGATGATTTTGTCTGGTTCCTCTGTCTGTCTCCTTTTTGCCTTCCCTCTCCGTTTTGTCCCCAGTGAAAGGAACATTAAGTTATTTATAACATCATTCGACCTTCACTGGCTTCTCTCAGCTGAGACATGGATGCAGCCTGTTGCCCCGTAATGGCAGAAATATGAAAGTCATGCTTTCATATTAGCCTTTGTGTGTTGAGATGCAACTTAAACACTGCTTAGGAGTGGGAATTGTGGGAAATTCTTCGACATGGCTTTGAAAACAAGTCATGCGTTTCCGTAGCGTTACCAAAGCAATGATCATTTCCTTAGTTTGAGGATACAAACATGCTTTTCTACTATATAGTTTTCTAAACGCATTTAAATAACTCATATGGAAGGAGTCTCTGTCTTTCTGCCTGTCTTTCCATTTTCTCGATAACCATTTATCCGATCGACTTCACGCTTGATGGATATTTTGCTGAAGAACCCGAGTAAGCAAAGTGTCAAGTGTGAGCTCTTTGACATATTTATTAGCAGTGTTGTGTATTGAGAGGACCCCTATTTACTGTTACACAACTGAATGGCATGCTGGGTATAGCACGCTCTCCGTCGCCCGCTACTATAGATAGATAGATAGATAAATTTATTTATCCCCGAGGGGGAAATTAGGTCATCATAGCAGCGGTACAATACAATCATAAAAACAAAATATAAACTACAATAAGAGTACAGTATTGCAAATCATTTTAAGGTGCAAGATGAAGAGAGAAAGGTGCATTTTTAATTACAGTGGTAGGGTTTAAGTAATAAGTCACTTGTATGATGTGGGTGTGTTTCCTGAGCGTTGCTGTGCAGCGTTGTAGAGTCTGATGGCAGCAGGTAGGTATGATTTCCTGTGCCGTTCTTTAAGGCAGCGAGGTTGAAGGAGTCTGCTGCTGAAGCTGCTCTGAAGCTTGTCCAGGGTTTCGTGGAGGGGATGGGAGACATTGTCCATGATCACCAGCAGTTTTGCCAGCATCCTGTGCTCCACCACCTCCTCCAGGGTGACGAGCTTTGAGCCAACAACAGACCCTGCCTTCTTTATAAGTATGTTTAGTGTGTTCGCGTCTTTTGCTTTGATGCCCCAGGACACTGTAAAGAACAGATGAAGAAAGAGAGTCCAAAGATGTTGCATTGTAGCAAACTCAAACATTTCAATGATCATTTCCGTAATTGACATTTTTGTATCTTGAAATAGCCTCATCGTGTACACTCTTTTGCTAGGGTGCGTAACTGTTTCATGGCTGTGTATTGTTTAGGACACAAAGAAGCGAAGTTTGAAGTGGTTGTTGTGAAATCTGTGAGCAGTGATACTGGAAGCAAGTGTTGACAAGTGGTTGTAACTCTTGCTAAACAGTGGCCACTGCGATAAATGATGAATGCTTAAACGCAGTTCATATTTAGAACAGTAGCACAAGTAGAAAAAGGGTCATGAATTCTTCAAACAGACTCGGTAATGTCAGTTTAATGGCACCAGCTGTCTGAAGTTTGCTAACATTAGCCAGCGTAAGCCAGTGGTCATAATAGCCAAGGCTGTATCGCAGGGGTGGGCAATTCCGGTCCTGGAGCCACTGTCCTGCATGTTTCAGGTTTCTCTCTGCCCTAACACACCTGAGTCTAATGATTTGCTCCTTATCAAGCAGCTGATGCTTGTCACAGTTTGGTTATTGTTAGACTCAGGTGTGTTAGGGTAGGAAGAAACCTAAAACATGCAGGACAGTGGCTCAAAAAATATGTTACCGAACCGGTTGATAATATATATTTTTTTCGGACGTAGCTTAGATTTACAGTTTTGATTTGACGCTCAGCATTTTTCAGCAGGATCACAAACAACAGATTTTCAGGTTCTTTTGCTCTGTGTGAAACGGTGGCGAGCAGTTTCAAGACTTTCAACAAACCATGGATACCTCCAAGATGCAAATCAGGTGTTAGAGGAATATATTCTGTGGAAATGTTGCTTCAGAGCACAGTATACCTGGAGAAATATAAAAATGGCGTGCAGAGTCGAACCATCGGTGCAATTATTGCCAATCATGATGACACCAGCTGAAATCCCTGCCGACGGTTATTTCATCAGTGAAGTCGCTTCATTAAATCTGTGGTTGAAATTTAATATTGTGTGATTTGATTAGTTTTTATAGCGTGCAATGTCGGCTTATCCTGCAGGTAGAGTTAAGGTCATCGCGTCCTTTGCCTGTTAAAAGTAGAATAAACTCAAACTCAGCGGTGCCTCCTCACAGCAGTCGCAGATATTTATTTAGTTTATCCCTGTAAGTGCGGTTCTACCCCCCCGGGCCAACAAGAAGGGCTTCCACTTTGTTGAGTGCGGCCTGTCATCGCCTGAGAACTTAGTAATGATGAGTTATCTTTTGCGTGGCGTCGCTGGCCCACGGCACCCAACACCCGTGCCTTTGCTCCACCCCTCGGTTCCTGCATGGCACCACCCTGCAGAAGAGGATGCTGTTATTTCTAGGTACCAAGGCTAAGCTGGGACAAATATGAGGTTCAGTTACATGAGCGTATGACCTGGTAGAAAATCCAGGACACAGGATGTTTTCTCTTTAGAGACCACAACAGTTCACCAGCGCCAGAATAATCTGCACTGTACGTAAGTGGAAGTGACTTTAAATAAGTTCTTGCAGTCATTCAGAACACCGTGTGCAGCGCACAGTCAGCTCGTGGGCGTCACTGAGAGGCGATATTATGATCCACCCATCTGTTTTTGGACTCTTTCCCTTCGAGTCAGCTGTTTGTTGTGGGTAGGGGGGCTGTTACTGATGAGGGACACAGGAGCCGGCTTTGGCTGCGTCTGCTGGACAAACCACAGTGGCGAGTTCCTTCTAGCTTGGCTACACTTCACACCTCACTCTTGGGTTTTGGCTCAGTTGTGAGGAAATGACATAACAGCTTTGTTTCTGTAGTGTATTGTTTGGTATCAGCTCAGATAACAGATAAGCAGTGACCACACACACTCATTCTTTTGTAGCACTAGAGTTGCAAACATTTGGGGAAATTTCTCAGCCGGTAACGGTTGATTTTTGGCAAGAAATGGATAGAAAACTTAATAATCATATATTTTTTTGTTGTTTATTGCATAGAGCTGCAACGATTAGCGATTACTTGTCTACTATTAATGATCTTATCAATTATTGTTATCTTTTTAAAGAAAAATAAGTCAAATTTCTCTTAATTCGGCTTCTAAAATGTGAATCTTTTCTGGTATCTCTACTCCTGAACATGAATAGCAAACTGAATATCTGTGAGTTGTTTGCAGATGAGTGTTCAGTCACGTCATTGTTTGGGGTTGACTGTAATTTGTCATTTGTTAAGTATTTAATTCACACAGGCGTATACTTAAATAGGTTTTACCCTTTTGGTTATTTCATATAAAGTTTCCAGAAAACATGCGATATCTAGGACTGTTGTTTCGTTTTCAAGATTTGAAATGACCCACGTTGGGATAGAATACTTTTGGCCATTGAATGTAACATGTTGCCATCCTAAACCTCTTTTTTATCCATAAAAATGCAGTCTTACCTATTGCTTACTGTGTAAAATAAAAAAGTGTATGCATGCGTGTTTAATGATGAAGTGAGTCATCTCACCTGCAGGAGCTGGGAATTGAATTAAACAGAAGGTTTCCTCAGGGATCAATAAAGTTGTTCTTTTTTTAATGTGGCTGATGTTACAGCACTCACACCAAAAGGTGGATGCAGCAACACTGCAACAACCAGGACAGTGGTGATTCAGATGCACTATGTTTAGTTAGTTAGTTTTTGCAACTGCCAAATGTTGCCTAACTGAACTACTTGTCTGTGTAAACACTATTCACCTAAAATAATTTGCTCAACCAGTTACACTTTCTTTTTTTTATTCCTAGGACAAGAAACATGCTGCAGCAATATTAAAGCTGGAGTTTCCTGTGTGAAGAAACATCTCCAGACTGGGTCATGTTATCTGTCAGAGCCAGACCTCCTCTGTCCTGACACAGGGGAGTTTTACAACCAGGATCCTGACCATCTACCTCAACATATATACGTGGAGACCACTCCCTCTTTTTCTACCTCTTTTAGGACTTCCACCGCTCTTTCTCTACCTCAACACACACTGTACGCACACAGATGCACGTAGCTGTTATCAGCCGGCTCAGAAACACCAACAGACCTTTCACTTTTATCACCAGGCACTCAGGTGTCAAGGTGTCAGCTAGCGACGGCGTTATAACACAGTTGACAGGGTTTCTTCCTGCTTTGCTGCCATAATCGCTATCTGGGGAGGAGCCACCTGAAGCAGCCATGTTTCACAAGAGGTGGTGATGTCCGAAACCTGCTCGGGACCAAGACTAGGATCTGGACCAAGGGAAGGACAGGGGAGGGGTGACAACGACGTGCCTAGATTTGTGGTTGGCTGTGGCGATGACGAGCAGGACATGGGCCAAATGGAGACGGGCATAAACAATTACATGTTTCGAGAAGAGGACATGGATGACTATGAAGATGAGTCGGTAAAGTGTGGCGTGCCTTGTTAAAAAAAAATCCACTTTTTACATTAAAGTTAATATAAAACATTATTCTTGTTTGTTTAAAAGCTTTTTGTGTCCATGCATTGCATTAATTAAGACCTTATAACGTAACTGTAAATTTGCATTGGACAAATATGATTATATTTGGAGCAGGAAGTCTGAGCTTTGGTCGTTTTAGGGCAGGAGGAGAGTTTAAAGAGGGAAGTTGTATTTGGAGTGGAAAAAGAAATGGAGACCAAAATATACAAAGGCTGGCGTGAGAACAATGCAGTAGATAAACAGCTTTAAAGCATCTGGTCTGTTGTTTAGTCCTGTAGCTATAAAAGGACTTTATGGTAGCGCTGTGTTAGCTCCTTGCTCACTTGCTATGATTTCCTCTTTTTGTTTCACTATGTGTGTGTTTCACTAGTTGACGGTCTTATCTAGAGAGTCAGAGGTGCATTGAGTGAACCTGTCGCAGTTCAGTTTATCGTTCATAACTCTGTGACACAGCAGCAAAGACATGTTTTTAACTTTTTAATATTACAATTAGGCCCACGCATGAATAAAAAAGACAAAACCACCATAATTCTCAATTCTTACTTGCCATCTCTCCTCATGCTTCCCTTCTCTGCCCTGCTCTTTCCCTTTCCTCTCCAACCAGCCACCAGAGCGACAGATTGTGGTTGGCATATGCTCCATGATGAAGAAGTCCAAATCCAAGCCCATGACTCAGATCCTGGAGCGACTTTGTAAGTTCGACTACATCAACATGGTCATCTTCCCCGAGGAGGTGATCCTCGAGGAACCTGTGGAGAAATGGCCCCTCTGCGACTGCCTCATCTCCTTCCACTCAAAAGGTAAAAAAGTGCAAAGTTAAGAGCTAGTTTAATTAAAAACATCCCGCTACATGAAGAGAAAACGTTGACACAGAGAGATGGAGGTGAAATGAACCTGAGAGGTTTGTAGCTTCAGTGGCACATTTAAGGAGTCAGCCTCCAAATAATATCTCAGTTGATCTCAAGCTGTTAACATGTGCCCTTGGTGAAGTTTTGTCAAAAATAATCTCGGGGCCCGGGATAACAAATATCCGAAATAGCCAAGACTTTCTCTTCCGTGTGTCAGTCATTGTTTACCGTGTGAGTTGTTACTTTTTGTAGATGTTTTAGATCGACTCTGATGTTTGGATATGAATGCACAAACGGAAGCTAAGTAAAAAGTAGATTGGGTCAAACGATGGGTTCCCAGATTGCATTGCGTTCTGCTTCTTCTGCTCTCTACGCAGACTGTTTACCTGCGTGCGACCAAAGCCCACTCAAACGTCATTGGTCGATACTACTCCGACTACAAATGGAAACATACCTGTATATGCAGAAATCTGTTTATAGAGGTTATATCATGTCTTCCATCACAACGCATTTGCGATTTGATAATTTGTCTCAAACTGAGGAAAGATGAGACAATAAGTTACAATACAACAGTAAAATAAATAAGTTATTTGACAACAGGGTCTTGTTTTGAAATGATCTGATTTTTGAAAAGGGAAATAAATAAACCAGTTTATCAGCAAAAAAGTCCAAATGAAGTTAAATAACATTTTTTTCTCTGCATCTGTTCAGTAAATTAGACGTTCTGTGTTTTAAATAAAGCCTTACCATAATTTAGAGAGTTTGTGTCAGTGCTGTCTGGCAGCAACCAGTACCAGTGTATGGGAATGTCTCAATGGGAACAAAAGAGAGCTGTGGGATTGTTAATATGTATTTACGGCCTCTTTCTTCAAATATACACAAATGAACACATGTTGCTGCATACTCATTTAGATTAAGAGCTCAAACCTAAGGATCAGTTGATGTTCTGTTCACGTATTAAAGCAGCTACAGGATGAAAGCCCCTGTATTTTATATATATTGGACAAACATTCAAGCACTATTTAAGTAGTTTTCCTACCAACACTGATCTGTCTCTCTCTGTGTGTATTGTCTCTCATGTGAGTTCATCACATGAGATTGTTTTTCCATTCTATTTTTAAAAGAATGAGATCCTGGGAACATAGTAGGAGTCCTGTGTTTGTCATATTTTCCTGAGATATTTCCTGCAGACATGTTTGTCATGCTCACATGCAGAGCAATGACTTTAACCACTTGTGACATATAATACATTCCAACTCTTCTACCAGTAATTAGCCAACTGCATTCAAGAAAGGTTAAGTAATCAAGCTTACACATACCACTTTACACCTGTGAAGAGGTAATGATACAAGATTTGTTCCTTTAACTTTCTGTTGCGAAAACTTCCACACATTGTCTGGCTAAGTGCAGGAATATTTACGACTTTACAACATGTCATTAAACTGATGAGGTCCAACTGAGCAAATGTCATAAATACACCAGCAAGAAGCTAGACAGTAACTGTGTCTCCATTCACATATTTTGAAAATTTTTGAAGTAACACAATAGAAAAGCCGTATGGATAAAACTTGCACTCAACTGTACAAAAAGAGATTGTCTGAGTTGATGAGTTGTCGCCCTAAATATATCCAAATAAGTTGTGACGTGGAGAACATTTAATAAACGCAAAATCCTCCCATGTTCTGTTTCGACACTTGTACATATCAAATAAGACACCATGTATGAACTATTAACGGAGAAAACTGAAAGAGTCGCTAATAGCCGGACTTGGCTAACACTGATTAGCTCGGAGCATTACGGCGAATGCATTAAAACATCTTTTTAACCACTAATTCTGCTCAAAATAACAGCAAACCTCTGCAGTAGCATAAGAGTCCCTACACATAAAACAAAGCACCAACAGCGTAGTAAGTGAACCCAGAGTTTATTAAAAGAGTGTTTTAAAGACTTACCAACCGGCCCCTGTACCAGCTCCTCTCATAGTAAAGTCCATTCAAGTGGATTACAAAAGTCAAGGAAGGAGCCCATTGGTGCTTTGTTTTCTGTGTAGGTATGTGTTTTATGTATAGTATACTAACTTGTCCAATTGACCCAAATTCACCGGTTTCTGGTTCAAAACCCCTTCTTCTTCTTATTGGTTCCAAACGCCTGTTGAATTGTTTGTGTGACATTTTTCAGGTTTCCCTCTGGACAAAGCTGTGGAGTACGCCAAGCTCAGGAATCCACTGCTCATCAATGACCTCAACATGCAGTATTTCATACAGGACAGGTGCAGTTTAAACTCATAAAATAACAAGTTTTACTGACTAGTTCAAGAATAATGGTCCCTAATATGATAGTGGCCACACATACAATTAGTATGACAAGGGTCAAGAAGTAGCCAAAGTCATCTTTAGGCTACTTTTTTTTTTTTTTCCAACTTCAAAGTGTAGGACTTAGAAGAAAGATACTAGAAAGGTAAATCACTAGTGCTGTCTCAGCTACCGCTCTCTACCTCATGATGCTTGGCGTATCAATCCCTTGAAAGTTTGTCTTCCAAGAAGCTACTTTGAACCTCAATGACTTCACAGGTTATTTATAGTGATATTTGGTTCCCTGTCAGGAGGGAAGTGTACCGGATCCTACAGGAAGAAGGCATCGACCTGCCTCGTTACGCTGTTTTAAACCGAGACCCAGACAATCCTGAAGGTGATTACAATTCTTATTTTGTGTTAAATAAGTTTGTGTGTATGAAACATCTGATTTATGGTAATAAAGTAAAACAAGGCTATTAATTGAAAATTAAATGTGTGATATATTGCAACATAGAGGACATTAGCAACTTCATGACATATTCATAGTTTTGTGTTTAGTATAAAAGCCTTAGTTGAATTGAATATAGCTGAATTTGTCTGTTTTTGCCATAAGTAAAAAAACATAAATGAACAGTATTACAATGTTGTTTATTTATCATTTAAACTCTGCTGCCATTTTGGTCTGCTGCGTATTGGAAATTAGATAATGTATCTGAGTAGATTAAAGGATACATAAAGTACTTTAATGGGTTCCCAAATCAGCAGGGATATTTGATTTTATTGAATATTTAATATGTACACTTATTTGTGTACTGTGTTTTTCTTGTTTGTAGCATCTTTTTCGATTACGTTTTTAAAACTGAAGTCTCACCCTGTGCAGAGTGTAACCTGGTGGAGGGGGAGGACCATGTTGAGGTGAACGGTGAGGTTTTCCCTAAACCCTTTGTGGAGAAACCTGTGTGTGCCGAGGACCACAACGTGTACATCTATTACCCGACGTCTGCTGGAGGAGGCAGCCAGAGACTCTTCAGAAAGGTAGAGATCTCCCAAGGGACACAGGAGAGATAATTCATTCATTGACAGATGCTTTGATCCAGAGGTAATTACATCAATGGAGCAGGAGTTCAGAGAAGCTTCAGGTCATGCTACTTGTAATCTTTGCATTTATTGACAATTTATAATACTGCTGCAGGGTTAAACCTGTTAGCTTTTTGGTGATGGGGCAGTCGAACAATACAGTGGAACATTACTGACACAAAGAACCATTAGGGTCATGAGTTGAAATAAGATTTTGTATTTACAGGTTTGGTTCCGAATGTTCATCAATCTCTCTCTCTCTCTCTCTCTCTCTCTGCCTCTCTGCGGTAGATAGGGAGCCGAAGCAGTGTGTACTCCCCGGAAACTAGTGTACGAAAGACTGGATCCTACATCTACGAGGAGTTCATGCCCACAGATGGTACTGATGTGAAGGTACTGTGCATGTCCACTCAGCCATTTATGGAGGTGTTTAATTGCTTGAATTGATTAATGCACCAGTGCCTCATTCTGAAATATACAAATCACCATCTATCGCAGGTTTACACAGTGGGGCCCGATTACGCCCACGCAGAGGCCCGTAAATCTCCTGCCCTGGATGGAAAGGTAGAGAGGGACAGCGAGGGGAAGGAGATCCGCTACCCCGTCATGCTGACCGCTATGGAGAAACTGGTGGCCCGCAAGGTCTGCCTGGCCTTCAAGGTAAACTATTAATCATCCTGTAGATGATGTAGTGCAACAAAACAAAGTAAAGAGGTTTGAGATGTCAGGAAACATGCATTTATTTTTGAAAACTGCATTATTTATGTGCTTGTGCCCATTAGTGGTCGGAATCCCACTGGGTCCCTCTTTATGTGCAGAAATCCATTTTTAGCTAACACAAACATTGCATCAACTTCTGTAAAGTGGCACAAGCTCGTAAGAGTTCATGTTATCAGCTCATTAAACCCATTTTACAGGAGGGAGAAAATGTCTTTAAACCAGAGTAAACACAGACAGTTGTAGACACATTCAAGCTTTAATCTAAATGCAGTATTTCCTCACAAAAATAGACAAATAAACTGGGACTGCCTGGAGCTTCTTCCTTTGTGTGGAGTTTGCACAAGCGGTTGAAGATGAATGAATGAATGCCTGAAGCTTGTTTTTCTAACGCCTGCTTCCATGACAATTATTCATATCACACTGTTCGGACCACCATTATACAGTGCTGTAATCGCCAAATATTAAACAAATAGGGAGGATTTCTGGTGCTGACTTCATTAACACCCATAGCTCGTGCGGATGACTCAGCGTATTCAGAAACCACAGTGAACTCACAACAAACAAACACAGAAAATCAATAATTCATAAGTTCTTTGTATTCCAAGTGCAGCTCTTAGTGTGACAACTTTGTGTTTTACACAGTATATTAGAAGGCAAGTTGATTTTTAAAGACTACCCAAATAAATGTTTCCGTTAAAAAAATCACTAAGTAGCATTAAAAGCCTCAATAACACAAAGCTGTGGCTGGATAATCATACAGCTGTATTTAGCTGCTGTTAAAACATGCTGTATAACTAACAGAAATATAATGTTTCACTCTTGATAAAAAGGTCAATGAGTTTTTTGAAAATGTAGAGCGCCCGTGTTATGCCAGGCTAATAGATGATAGGATGACATACCACAAATACTGCACATGCAAACATGTTTTTTTATTTGTTCCTTGTTCCCCCAAAGAAAAAACAAACCTTCTTACCTCTGTCTAACAAAAACAGACTGAAGTTGTTAAGATAAGATCCTTTATTAGTCCCACAGTGGGGACATTTACAGTGGACAGAGGATGGTGCAAATAACAAAAGCATCAATAACAGATGCAAAATAAATATTGCATTTACTTTGCAGGTAAAACAATAATACAAATATAATTGTTGTTCTGCACATCATGGCTAATGTGTGTGTGTGTGTGTGTGTGTGTGTGTGTGCAAATGTACTTTAACTCAGTTTTATGTGTGATTTGTGTTTTTTAGCAAACAGTGTGTGGGTTCGACCTGCTCAGAGCCAACGGCCATTCCTACGTCTGTGACGTCAACGGATTCAGCTTTGTCAAAAACTCCATGAAGTACTACGACGACTGTGCCAAAGTCCTGGGGTAGGTGACATCAGTTTACATGCTCATTTTATTTACGTTTAGTTTATTTTATCTTTTATCTTCTAATCTTTTTTATTTGGTTTTACCCTTTTTCAAATCCTATTCATGTTGCTTTGTGTTTTTCTTTCCTTGTACCTGTGACTGTGTTAATGCATAAACAGATTCAGTTTGAGCAGAACACTGAAATACAACAATATTTTCTATCTTTGACCACATACTCAAATAGCTACAAGCTACAACAGATAACACACAAGTACATACACATAACCAACAAAGATTTTATAATAAATGTATTTAGTTGCAGTAGTCAGTAATGAAAATAACCTGAACCTGAATCTTGTCAATGCAAAGCCTTTAAAATGAAAACGTCAGCTCTAATTTGTGAGAAACATGGTCATGTCATCTGAGGCCTGTTCTGGTCTGAACAGTTTGATTGCGACGAGTAGAAGCAGACTTTTGTTTTTGTTTTCTATATTACCTAACGTCTCCGTCACTTTGAAGAATTTGCTTGTAAAATAAATGTTGCCTTGAAGCTGTCATGTTGTAATTTATCCAGAGCTCTAGACAGCTCGAAGGGTCCCGTTTGTCAGCTTTACGTCTTAGTTCTGGTCTGATTTATCACCTCTCCTTCTAGGCAAGGAAACTGAAGCTTTACGACTAAAGACTCGTAAATTTTACAAATAGAAAGACACAGGAAATGCAGCTTCTTTCCAATAATGCAAACTAGCATCATACAGTAGTAGTAGTAGTGTACGAATACCTCCATGAACTCCTCATGAACTTCTTCATGGTACGAAACAGAAAGGGGTCACTTTGCAAATATTACTTTAATATAAAGTTATAATATGAATATTGTAAATGATAGCTGTTTATTTCGATTTACTGTAGGTTGTACTGTCTGAACTGCAACATCTGATGTTCATTGATCATATGATAGCAACTTAGTAGATATTTTAAGTAAAAGAACAAACTTTTCTGTCCAGGATTTTTGGAAAACCTTAATGCAACCGTCATGATTTGTGCCCTGCGATAAACTGGCGTCCTGTCCAGGGTGTACCCCGCTTCACGCCCCATGTCAGCTGGGATCGGCTCCAGCCCCCCCGAGACCCCGACAGGGACAAGCGGTTGAAGATGAATGAATGAATTAATGCAACTGCCATGATTCTACAGAAGCTAAAAATGGACAAACCAAACACTGTCTCTGGAGAGGGCCTTTTGCGTTTTTACGTTACCTGAAGGCCACTGTAGGCTCACTACTCTATTGGAAAGGGAGGGGTGCGATCTGCAACCTCAGTGATGCCACTAAATCCTACGTACTGCTCTTTTAAGCCAGCTTTTGCTTTTCTCTGCCTCACCAGGAACATGGTGATGAGGGAGTTGGCCCCCCAGTTCCACATCCCGTGGTCAATCCCCATGGAAGCTGAAGACATCCCCATCGTCCCAACAACGTCAGGAACTATGTACGTACTGAAAAGAACAAAGTATCAGCTATATGGTGTTCAGGGTTCCTGGAAAGCCTGGAAAACCCCTGTAAAATATGGACTACTGTGCATACGATACAAATATACGATCTATGAGATGACAAAGGAAAAGATGGATTGAAAATGTATTATTTCACCATGATTTAATTACTTAACACTAATTTGAATTGTAAATATATCTCATTCTGACAAGCGTCATATTTTATAAACAAAACACTTGCCAGTGTTGATTATGTAAATTATGTGTAAATGTGTATGTATATTAGATCTCCTGTCCACTCCTCTACCTTATTCAGGATGGAGCTGCGCTGTGTTATTGCCATCATCCGCCATGGAGATCGCACACCAAAGCAAAAGATGAAAATGGAGGTCCGACATCCTCTGTAAGTCTCCTGGCTTCAGCCTTAAGACGTCTCCCACTCTTTCTCTCAGCATGTCTTTAACGTATTTGCTTTATATTCCGTTAACATTTGTCCTGTTGCTAGAGATGAATCAACATGTCAGATACATTTGAAGTTGCCCTCATTCAAAGTAACTGTATTTCTTAATTCTGCTGTTTTTATTCTGTTTGTCTTGCACAGTTTCTTTGAGTTGTTTGAGAAGTACGGAGGCTACAAGTCTGGAAAGATAAAACTGAAGAAGCCAAAACAGCTACAAGTCAGTGAGATGTGTTTTAAATCTTAGTCTTGATCCTACTCCCCCCCCCTCTGCCTGTTTATTTCTGTTTTTTATTGTTGGATTATGACTGAATCCTTTTAAGAATAATGGAGGGTTTCAGTGTTATGTTTGCATATATCAAGCTCCATAACTATTATTACGGGTCACAGTCCATTATTGTTCTGTTGTCTAAATATTTATACTTTACTGTCTGAATCTACACACACAGAATTCATGCTGTCACTGTTTCATCTTTTTATAAAACATTTTTAAAGCTGTCAGTCTTGTCTTTGACGTGGTATTCAGTCGGGACAATGCTGCATTTTCACTGAATCGGCTCGGCTCATTTCTATAATCAAAGTTTTTATTGATTTTAGTTTGTTTTTTTGACAACAAACACAAAACATACACAACATTTAAACAACCAACACTTTGAAAACACACTACACAACCATCTGGGCAATAACTCAAAGTGTGTAATAACATTACATCACAATAATTGTAAAATACAAAAAAAATAAAGAATAATAAAAAAAGAGAAAATAACGCATCTTAAATAAAATAAATAAGATAAGAAACAAAATAAATAAGGAGGGCGTGTGGCTGGATTTTATGCATGATAATACTTAATGATAAAACATAATTATGGGGAACTATTCCGTTGAGATTGAATGAAACACAGGAAGTGGTACCACACCCTGTAGAATTTACAGCTACCATAATTCAGTCTTGCAACAAGATCCTCAAAAGAGGCTGCGTCCGTCATCAGCTTTAGCCAGTCTGCAAAACAAGGCCTTACTTGGCTTTTTCAGTGTCTCAAGTGTCAGTGTCTTCTTACTGCTGAGATAAACCCAGCTAGTGCAAGGGCAGACTCCGCTTTAGGTAGGGATCTGTCTTCTAATAGACATGGCTCGGCTTATTTCTATTCTGGTTTTACAGAGTTGTGGATATCCTCAAAGCAATTTCAGTCAAAAACAACTGGACTGGTTGTTTGTCTAGGAAGACGTTTCACCTCTCATCCAAGAGGCTTCATCAGTTCATGTACGCATCTGACCAGGCTGGGACTGGTCCAACTAACTGGTGTGGAGATCCAGGTATTTAACCTCTCACAAGGCCGATGATGTCACTGAAACCCTTTGTGCTCCAAGTGCCCACGCCCGTCGTTAGAGTGACAGTCGGTGGTGGGCAGTTGGTTTCGACGTCGTTAGTGCTCTATTGAGTCTGAACGACAGTCGTTGGGGTCACCCGGGCCATGTGTGAACAGTTGTCCTTTGAGGTTAGATTGTTGAATCTCCTGGGAAGGGACGAAAGGGCGGCATTGTAAATTGGAGATAAGTGGTGTCTCAGACCCCCTCCTCTGTTTAGCGATGGTTTCTCCACTTTAACATAGATGGCTTCTTTTACTCCTCTTTCAAACCATCTGTCCTCTCTGTCCAAGATTTGGACGTTGCTGTCATCAAAGGAGTGGGCTTTCTCCTTGAGGTGTAAGTGGACAGCCGAGTCCAGGCCTGAGGAGTTAGCTCTCCTGTGTTGGGCCATGCGTTTATGCAGTGGTTGTTTTGTTTCTCCAATGTAAAGATCTTTGCATTCCTCGTTGCATTGGACAGCATAAACCAGGTTGCTTTTGTGGTGGTGTGGTGTTCTGTCCTTCGGATGTACTAGTCTCTGTCTGAGTGTGTTACCGGGTTTGAAATACACAGGGATGCAGTGTTTGTTGAAAATCCTCCTGAGTTTCTCCGATACCCCAGCCACATATGGGATGACTATGTTGTTTCTCCTGTTATCTTTTTCTTTCTCAACCACTTTGGTTTTCTTTCTGGAGGCAGCTGCCGTTTTAACAAAGGTCCAGCTGGGGTAGCCACAAGTTGTGAGGGCGCCTCTCAGGTGCTTGCGTTCTTCACCTGAGAGGCGCCCTCACAACTTGTGGCTACCCCAGCTGGACCTTTGTTAAAACGGCAGCTGCCTCCAGAAAGAAAACCAAAGTGGTTGAGAAAGAAAAAGATAACAGGAGAAACAACATAGTCATCCCATATGTGGCTGGGGTATCGGAGAAACTCAGGAGGATTTTCAACAAACACTGCATCCCTGTGTATTTCAAACCCGGTAACACACTCAGACAGAGACTAGTACATCCGAAGGACAGAACACCACACCACCACAAAAGCAACCTGGTTTATGCTGTCCAATGCAACGAGGAATGCAAAGATCTTTACATTGGAGAAACAAAACAACCACTGCATAAACGCATGGCCCAACACAGGAGAGCTAACTCCTCAGGCCTGGACTCGGCTGTCCACTTACACCTCAAGGAGAAAGCCCACTCCTTTGATGACAGCAACGTCCAAATCTTGGACAGAGAGGACAGATGGTTTGAAAGAGGAGTAAAAGAAGCCATCTATGTTAAAGTGGAGAAACCATCGCTAAACAGAGGAGGGGGTCTGAGACACCACTTATCTCCAATTTACAATGCCGCCCTTTCGTCCCTTCCCAGGAGATTCAACAATCTAACCTCAAAGGACAACTGTTCACACATGGCCCGGGTGACCCCAACGACTGTCGTTCAGACTCAATAGAGCACTAACGACGTCGAAACCAACTGCCCACCACCGACTGTCACTCTAACGACGGGCGTGGGCACTTGGAGCACAAAGGGTTTCAGTGACATCATCGGCCTTGTGAGAGGTTAAATACCTGGATCTCCACACCAGTTAGTTGGACCAGTCCCAGCCTGGTCAGATGCGTACATGAACTGATGAAGCCTCTTGGATGAGAGGTGAAACGTCTTCCTAGACAAACAACCAGTCCAGTTGTTTTTGACTGAAATTGCTTTGAGGATAACGATGACCTGGACGAATGAGAACATTCACAGGAGAGTTGTGGATAGTAACTGGTCCATTTTTTTTGGCACCACCTCCAGGCTCCAAGTGAGCTGAGCTGATATTAGATAGTGAACAGCAACAGACCAATGAGTGGTCGGAGTGAACCGTCACTGAGTGCGCACTCACACTGTCCTTCCGTACCGAGCCAAAAAAGGTTTTACGGGTAAAGCCTAGTTCGTTTGACCAGTGTGTGTGCAATCGCTCCGCACCTAGCTGTGGCCAGCTCGCGGTCCACGGCCCGTTTGAGAGAGTTGGGCTTTTGTAAAGGGTGTTTGCACATGTACGAGTACCCTAAAGCCCGGGGCACGGTATGGGCGGACAGTGTGAGTGCGCCCTAAGATGGCAGGGGACATCCTGCACACGCCCCCAGTAGCTCATCTGGTATAGCGAGTTCTCACCGTACAGTAGCGGCCTTGGTTCGACTTGACTCGCTGCTCTTAGCTGCATGTCATCCTCTCTCTCAACCATTTTCCTGTCAATCTTCAGCTATTCTAAGCAAGACAGGCATAAAAAGCCCGAACAATAATCAAATAAAAAAAAAAATAGCAGCCTGCAAAACTACGCCATACATTGCACCGTATAACTAACAAAGTTCAGACCTTCCTCTTTATGGTTGCAAATGGCAGCAAATTTCACGTCAAAGATGATATCTTGACAGGTTTATGTGGCCTCGCTATAGTGATCAGCTGAGAATCCCGCCTAAACTCAGCGGTCTATGCGAGTGTGAAACGTAATAGAGAAAATCACGTTGTACCTTAAATGAGTTGAACCGAACTATGCAATGAAAATGAGACATAAAGGCGTGGTCACACATGCCCCGGCGTTCACTTCTGTTCTGTGCAAGGTAGGGGGCGAATAAAGAAGAAATTAAGAATGACCACCTCTGTGTTTCCAGGAAGTGCTGGACATCGCCCGTCTGCTGCTGGTTGAACTCGGCCAACACAACGACTGTGAGATCGAAGAGAAAAAATCTAAACTGGAGCAACTCAAGACTGTCCTAGAGATGTGAGTGACGTCTCACATCATGATCACACACTCTCTCATAAACAAACAAACAACACAACATCAGTCATCTGCCTCCCGTTTCCCATCATCATCATTCATCAACAGTCGCCCACTCTCATCTCCGATTCACAACGCAGAACTAGCCTCATCTGTCAACACGCCACCATCTTTTCTCGTACTCACAGACAGACACATATTTACCTTGATTCTCTCCCTCTTGAGTCTTTAATTCTTGGCTTTTCTTTTCTTCCCTCCTCTGTCTCTCTTTTCTCCCACCCACCCATCCCTCCTTCTTTCTCTCTTAAAGGGAATCCAGCTTGAATGACACTCAGTACGCACCCTCTCCCCTCTCACTTTAAAGGATGAGGTTTTACCACCCTCCTTTTCTTCAGTCTAGTTAGACTGTGCGTACAAAATATTAGAAATACCTGTTCTCTCTGTGACTCAGACCAAGGTAGATGAAGTGGATATAAACAAAATGTAGTTCAAACCATAGACTATACAAAATGGACGTAGTCTCCCCGTTGAGGTTCGTTTTCTCAACTTGAGTCAATCGTCCTCGCCTATGGGAGTAAGATTTTTGTCAAAATTTGACTCTGCCTCATTTCCTCTTACCAAAAAAGGGCATGTATGTGACGTTGGGGGGAGGGAGATTCATCCGTCTGGCTGACATATACCTCTGAGAAGAAGTGAGGGCCAACGGCTAGCTGTCACTCAAGAGGCTGCACCCCTAATTATTCATAAACTTTAACCTCCAATAAAATAAAAACTAATTTTGGTTCAAAAAATTTCACCCCCCCCCCCCTCAGTGTTGTCATGGAGATATGACCTAAACATACAGACTAGAATTTTTTTTTTTTTTTTACCAGGCCTTAAACAGGTTTAATGATGCTGTGAAAGCGGCCTGTTTAACATGAGGGTCAATGAGAAACTGCTCCATATGAAACCTGTGGACCCTAGTGGACACTCGACGAACTGCAGTTTTTGCCACTTCCTTATTGGATCAAACAGGAAATTGCTGTGGTGGGGGCTTGTTTAAGAGACAACCTCTGCAAGATTAGAAATATTTGAGTCAATATTTGGAAGGTATTCCTAATGTTCTGTGCACTGAGTGCAACATTTTCATTAACATCCATTCATTTTTTAAAAATTAACACTAGACACATACACAGTCAAATGTAGATGATTTTACTGTGTTTCTGTGTGTGTGTGTTTCTGTGTGTGAGTGTAATTCAGTGTGTGCTGTGCTACTTTGTGTGCATGCTGCTCACCACATATCAACTGGACCTTCCTAATGTCTTCCTTCCTCCTGCCTCATTATAGTGATTTGACGTCTCCATGGAGATTAGAATGAGGGCAACAACAAAAACATAGGAAGTCCATGATTATCAGATTTGAAAGAAACACAAGGTTGAAAACATCAGTAGAAAACAATACCCCTATGTTCTCAAGTGAAAAGTTATATTTCAAGGGAAAACTAGGAAGAAAAGGGCACATTTACAACACAGTCCACTGAAACCACAACAAGAGTAATCCACCTCAGTGAAAGTTGTTTGGTATGTCACTCTGCTGCCAGGGCCTACGCCCATGGACGGATTACTGAACGGGCCTACCCGGGCACAGGTCCAGGGGCTTATAAAGTCATGCGCCCTGAATCATAAAATGTTGCTTAGAAAACCCACAAAATGATCACAAAGAGATGCTAAATGACTGAAATACTGTAATTTTTTTATTGTTCAGAATTGATAGAATATCCTCTGTGACTATACCACTGCCGTACTAGCATGTTTTTTTTTTTTAAATAACTAAGGCACTTCAACAAAAACCTTTATTTTGTGGATAAAAAACAGTAACAATTGTGTCAGAAGAGAAGATCAAAACAATGTTTTCTTAAGGCTACAGGGTTCAAAATGAATAGGAAGGTTAGAGGCCACAGCTTTGAATGTCTAAAGCACATCTGCACCCACAGGACATCACTAGTTTCTCACACTGCTCTGGTTTGATCTTGGTCCATTCTTCTTGCACAGTTTGATTAACTGTAGTGGGTTTCTTAACTTTGTCACCGAGGATTTTCCAGAGATCCTCTGTGCCAATATGCACACTCTTTTAGCTTTGTTTTAGTCTCCACCCTCGTCTGACCACCACTTTTAAGCTACTAAATCTGTTGCTTTACTCACCAGCTAGTCGCTAACTAGCGAAACATGAGAGCCTGAGGAAAACAAAAGTCTGTCACTGTGAGCAAAACACTTCGAAGACCTTGAAATAAATACCGCGAGCCATTTCCTTTTGAATTGTGCTGTGCAGTTCTAAATGAGGGTTCAAGTTACTTAGGATAAAATGTAAAATCTCTTCCCGGCTTATTGTGAATATAATGATAGTATGAGAGAAAACAATGTGTGCAGTGATGCAGTAAGCTCCACCCAATCACTACTTTAGTGGATGCGAATAAATACCAAGCATTACTTAATACCCAAAGTGAGCTGTGAGGCTTTGACAGCTGTTCAGCTTCTCTGGCCCCCTGCCAGAGTTATTCAACCTTGTTCAGGGTCCATCATCATCATGTGGCTTTTTGAGGCGTCCGCTCAGCTGCCTTTCCTATTAGAGAACACTATGCAGTCATTAGTTTGCAGGACGCGCCAAATTCCTACTAAAGCACATGTCGAGTTCAGGCTCCCGATATGTGTCCGTGTGTGACTAATAACAACATGACAGAAACTGGCATTGATTTTCACCTTGCACCATTTTAGAAGCAGTCACACAGGTACACTCTCTCTCTTGTTCTTATGCCCACACACTTGTACGCAATCACACACTTACATCATCTGGTCTTCAGCTGATCCAAAGTACCTGCTGAGTGTCTTATTTATAGAGCAGAGCCAGACTGATGTGGGATTTTAAAGACTGAATCTGATTTGAGAGGGGGAAAATTCACAGATTACTGATCAGATAGTGCTCTGCAAAGGCACTCAGAAGGCTTCTTTCCAAAAAAAATGTTATTATTAATCAATATTTAACATTATTTTAAATCATATATACAATGTTTTAACGTAACTCTATCAGTTGAAGCCCATTCGCTGGTATTAGCCCTATCCAGACAATTTCCAAAAATGGAAATTAAGAAGACTTTACGGTATCTTTTGGAGCTGTTAAAGCCTTTCCTTCTATTGTGAAGGACTGAAGTATGGTCCCGGACGTTTTGAAAACATTGATGTTAATGTGGACGACCAGCAGCTCCCGGTGTTTACGGCGAGCAGATCAGGGTGTCCGACTAGGGCTGAGAGAAGCACACGGTTAATTCACCGGTGTTAGCGTCCTTTTGACCACGCTTGTAAACACAAAGATAAATTAGGCGGTTAAAACGTTTAATGTTTACACAGATAAGAAGTTAGACTTTAGTTTAACACCATTAAATGAACTCTAACATTACACCATCATTTATATTCGTAGGTTGAACAGAAAGTTTGATAGAATTTAGCCAAAAACTGTCCGACTGCATGGCGACACGTCTGTTACACTTTCAATCTAATCTAAATGAACACTGAAAAAAATAAAGAATGAATAAAATAAACAAGAGAAACATCATGTTCAGTATAATTCAGTTTCTTATCATCAAAATAAAAATGGCTATATGCTTTATGACACCATCACAAAATCACCCCAAGCTTCATATCCTGCATTACATCTTCTGTAAAAAAAATAAAAAAGGTTTTCATATCGACGTATATTGGACAACATACGCCAATACCGATATGAATGTGATAACCCAATATGTAGAAATAATATCAGCTGATTGATGTATTGTCATTTGCTAATACTGGTCCTTGGTTGTGTGTTTGATCAGTGTGTCACATGTGGAAAAAGTCATTGCCTTGTTCTGTTCTTTCTTTAACTATTTGCTGGAGTAGAAGTCAGATGTTTGCTGTTGAAGACGAGGTTAATGATTTCTGTGTATCTGTGTGTGCTTACTCTGCGTGCATGTATGTGTGTGTGTGTGTGTGTGTGTTCTGTCTCTCCAGGTACGGTCATTTCTCAGGTATCAACAGGAAAGTCCAGCTTACCTACCTGCGTAACGGCCAGCCCAAAGCCTCGAGCGAAGAAGAAGGTACAAACACACACACACACACACACACACACAGAGGTCGTGTTTATATTTACGGTGGCTCTTTGTGAGCTGAGAGTGTGTCTAATGTGTGTTAGAACGGGGTGAGAGAGTAATCTAATTACAAAATACAGGGTCACTGTAGATTACTGCCACTTCGTTTCATCTTTTAGTAAAATGAATTACTCTTGGGGGTAGTTTTCAGATTTCCGGACGTAACCTAAAAAAAGAGGAAGTCCAACTGTTGATGCAGCTGGGGAAGGTTAGAGCCAGGAAATACTGAATCAGTAAAACATTTTTGCAAATAATCGTTATTATTGATGTGAAAATACTTTCTTTTATTAATTTGAATCACAAATAGGGGGTGTAGTGCTCTTCCCACTGACTGAATACTACTTTATTACCTCTTTTTTTTAGTTTTTTTTTTTTAAATAATCTTTGTCACAATCTAGTTTAGATAGATAAATAATATATTGATCCAGAGGGAAATGTAGTCATCTAGTAGCGTATACGACACACATAAAACACCAATGCACACAGCATGAAAACAACATATGTATAAACTAACAGCAGTGAAACAGTGCAAGACTACATGGTGCATATTGCTGAATGTATTGGTGTTTAATCAAATTACCATGCAGAAAACCTGCCGCTGTATAATTTTCCAGCATAGCAATACTGTGTCGCACAGTGCAGAGAGAGATGCAGTGACACGGGGGGATAACAGAGGTACCCCCAGCAGGTTCTTCTGGCCATGCTCAACAGAAGACATTTATTTTATATATGTCAGATTTAAAGAGTTTATTTCTTTCAAACACTTCAGGTAAACAGACGGATAACAGCCCAGTTCTTCCTCTGCATCTTCCCAACAAATTATAACATCTGGAAGTTGTGCAGTATTTTTGTATAATGATTCCCGATGTGAATAACGCTGCGGTTTTTTCAGACTGTAAGAAGGACGGTCCGTCTCTGCTGCTGGTGTTGAAGTGGGGCGGAGAGCTGACGCCTGCAGGCCGGGTTCAGGCTGAGGAGCTGGGCAGGGCCTTCCGCTGCATGTACCCTGGAGGTCAAGGTACCCACCTGACTCACATTTGCTAATAGACATACTTACGAGGGATCCTTCTACTTTGGCTCTGATGTAAAATAGTTCTTCCATGCTGTAAAATATTTGATTCCTTTCTTCTTTTAAATTTTGTCTCAGAGGAAACATTTATAATACAGTTGCGCTGCTGTGGAAAGAGCTTAAAACTGCCCTTCAATTCAAAAAACATGTTATAGAAGACAGTGTGGTATTTCCTTTTCATGTGGGCTATTTATAAAATTCCCATATCTTCCCTTTTTTGTAAAAAAAGAATGGATCTAATTAGATTAGATCTTAGTTTCCCCGTGTGAAATTCACCTCTCAAACTTCCATGAGATGAGAGTAACGAGTTAACAACTTTCTAATAAGTTTTGTGCACACATGCCCCAAGGAAGCTAACATTCCTACAGATATATGCATACACACACACACACGTGCAAGTAAAATCTCATGTAAGACGTTTTTACATACATTAGGAAACTCCGAGCATTGTCAGGAGAGTCTTTCTGGCTGTTGGGTAGAGCGTGCAGGAGGGAGGACATGAGGGGCATTACACCGCACAGATGGAGCTGGTTCATAGAGTATCTTTCCATTATTTGAATTTCTTTGATGATATAAGCATCGCCCTTTGCCTGCAGAAGTTCCTGAATCCCGTCGTCTTTCCAGTTAGACATTTTCGTTCCCGTCTTTATGTAACTCACCCTGGAGGTGTGTTTTATTCTGGTGCTGGCCGCAGCGTGATATACACATCAACAACACTCCCACTCACACACCAGAGAATGAGCATCTGATTCAGACATTTGCGTTCTCACACACAGCCCCTCCGCTTAATGTCCCGATAATTTCAGGTTGCAGTGCATGTGTGAAAGAGGCTATAGACATTCACAAATGCACAAACATTATTATAATACAGGGATATGCAAATGATCATCACACAGCCCAGTGTGTCCTCCAGCGTGTACCTTTTGCTCATAAGTTTTTAACAGCCCTTCGACTCAAAGCGCTGCCGTATACAGTGTCAACACTGCGCAGCTGACATACAGTGTGTCAGTGGAGGTCGTAGGTGGAGGTTATTTTAGAGTCGACGAGCTGGATTTTCCGGGAGCCACTGAATCTTTTTTTGTACCATTCATTATTTGTTTTCATAGAAGTTTTAGACTTGTTGCCTTTACTTAGAATAGACTGATGCATTCTCCCCCGTCTGTAAACCGCTATAAAACACTTTTCAAAAACCCATCTATACCAACTTGCCTTCCCTGAACAGTATCGGTGCTGTAATTTACTTGTCCTCTATATGTAAGTGTGACTTACTTTTCTGCATCTGTGTCCTGCGGTGCAGTTTGTCACTTTGTTTTAAAAGATGCTATGTAAATAAAAACTTACTTAAAATCATCACAAGACCCGAATAAGACGTATTCAGCTTAGCCTGGACTGTTCTGAAGAAATAAATTGATGGATTTCCAAGTCGCTTCAGTGCAGACAGTGGTTTCTCAGTGCCCATTAGATGAACTGCATCTAAATACACTTTTACTTTTAAGCTTGGCATTTCATCTGTGACCTTGGGAACGGCCGCTGCCAAAACAGTCTTGACTCCCAAAAGGGCTCAGGGGCAGAGAGCAGGTCAACGGACGATGCCACATAGAAGCTGGAAACCTGAAGATTAATTTGAGATGCAGTTCAGCTCTGTGTGCCGAGGTTTTCTAGTCATAAATCAGAAATAAGTAAATTAAATAAATAAATTGTAAAACTGTTGAAGTTAGAAAACCGACTCTATGTCGAGCACAAACTTGTGATCTGAGGATGAAAATGTCCAGCTGTTCAGTCTGTTCTCATTCACGGTTCGTACATTTAACAACAAAAAGTAATTCACTGGAATTCAAATGTAATCCACGTATTTATGACTGCATACTTGTATTCACCCCGTCTGGAACGGTCCATTGTCAGTTGTTGCAGCAATTTGAAACCATTTGTTACACAGATTTGGTGCTCAATTTAACTTTTTTTTTTAGAGAGAGAATTGATAAAAAATCATCAAAAATCCCAAACTTCAAAAAACTTTTTACATTTGGAAATTTCTGCATGAATTGCATTTTCAGCGATTGGATGGCGAGCACTAGTTTTGCCTAAACTGCTCAGAAACCCACTGAATGTCAATATACGAAGGAAAGCCATCCTCTGAATAGTCCAGCTCTCTAGTTTTATGCTTGTAAAGTTTCATGAGGCTGTGATTATACTAGAGGTCACAACAACTCATTTTATACAGTGAGGTCAAGCTTAGAATGAAAAACCCCAGTAGGCAGAAATATTTAAATGCACTGTTTAAGAATAGGTGAAAATAACACATTTGTACTGCATGAGAAAAACTGCATGTTTGTCTGAGTCAAACTGTCTGGGAGTATCATAAAGTGGGCATGTCTGTAAAGAGGGGGAGACTGGTGGATATCCAGAGAACCGGGAATGTTTATTTGGATATCTTATACAAGTGAAAGGTCAGGGGAACCTTTGAAAACGGACATGCCAGTTTTTCCTTTTTCCATTTTGCCTTACTTGGGAGCGTTTTTTAGCCCCCTGCAGTCTTTAACTAAAGTGGAGCCTGCTGCAGCCTCCAAAAGGTCGGCAGGCCCTGCCAGCGGACAGGTGCAGTAAGTAATTTTGCATTGAAACGATGGCACACTATGCACTGAGAACTACCTGACTACACCCAGCTGTGATGTTGAGTGTAATGTGACGGAAATGCAGGAAGCTTGCCTTCCATGGAGAGCGTGGGGGTTTTTCTTTACCGCTTAAAAAGACTGCACACAGACCGTCTTAACCAGGGCTAACTGCGATGAGTAAGCAGACAAACCTGTCTGTTACATAAAAGATTCTCTCCCTCCATGACTTTGAAAAGCTTTCAACTGGGCAACACCTCTCTGTGATTCATAGATCACATTTTTTGGGGCTTTTCTTCTCAATGCCTTTTGTTTTATAGTGCATGCAGCACAACTCCCAACCTGAGGCAGAACTGAAAGTAGATGCAATTGTCTGTCTCTTTTCGGTGCTTCTTTCTAATGAAAAGAAGACTTTTTACTCATCCCAGTCACTGTTTTCATACTTCTTTCTCCACCACAAGTTTTGTCTATTAACTCTGCTCTTTTCTTCTTACCTGTCGTTGCTCTGTGTAAACTACCAGCCGGTAACCGCCGGTCCCTTGGCTGTGAGTCCCCTATTGACTTTGGTAAGAGGTTTCCTGGACATCACCACTCTTCCACGCCTTTCTCATTCTGCGCGTTTGTCGCTCCGTCCACTAATGTGCTCTGATCTCTCATCTCATCATGATTTTTGTCTTTCAATTCACCTGGCGACAAGTCCTGTTTGTCCTCCATTGAGATTGCTGTGGATTTGTTTGTATCGTCATTTGACGTGTTCTCGAGGTGATCCACTGCAGCACGTTGTTTTGGTCACACACACACATACACAGGCAGCCGACGTGACTGCAGTTTGGTGTTGTAAGCTAATGCGGATCATCTCACACTAATCCTGTTGCATTTTCTTTCTCATTATGAGTTCTTGGGATGTTGTTTAATGAAAGCCAGTCTAAGTTAGCCTGGAGAAGAGTCTAGGACAGGAGTAAGTCCCTAACGCATCCCAAATCTTCCTTGTCAAATGAGGCATGATAACCCAAGGTAGACAGTAGTCTAACATCAGGCTTTTTGGCTTTACACTAAAGAAAAAGCATGAAGCATCAGTGTGATTTGATCTGTAGCGTTGACATGCATCCCCCCCTACAGCTACATTAATTTAAGTATATTGAGCATGTTCGAGTACTTATTGTCTGTCTTGAAGTAGGTAATTAGGGGAGCTGTCTTCAGTAATTTTTGGGGTCTACTCAACATCTGTTCCCTTCACTTTCACTTCATTTTATTCGTAAGCCACACAATTTAAGTTCACGTTTAAGTGAAATGAGCCATGTCAAAAGAAGCTTACAAAGCATTTTGAAGACTATTCATTTGGACTGAAAGTGATGTTGCACTTGCACAGGCTTATTAAAAATCCTGGGTACTTTTGGAAACAATCAATTATTTTTTCCCCCTTTTCTTTAAACCACCTCCCTGACTCTGCCATTTCTTAATCGAGAACATTATTAAACACTTAACCACGATGCACCACTCTGTGTTCGTTCTTCCAGGCGACTATGCCGGGTTCCCAGGCTGCGGCCTCCTGCGCCTGCACAGCACTTACCGCCACGACCTGAAGATCTACGCCTCCGACGAAGGCAGGGTGCAGATGACCGCCGCTGCTTTTGCGAAGGTAACACTGCCCCTATACTTAAAATTCTTCTGATAATTGATAAAACTTATACACTTAAGTGAAAACTTCTGAAAGGTTTCCGAGACATAATTTCTCTTTGGATGCTTGAGATCATTTCTGTGATTCCCGATATTTGTATCATGTGCATCTTTTTCATAGCAGAAGGGCAAACTGTACAGCAGTTAGGAGTCAGGAGATGTTTTCTTTTATGTAAATCTTTGGGTTTTCTGGCTACGTTCACGTTTTGCATACAGGTGTCTGCATGCATATGTATAACGTAGTGTCGGATGTTGCTGCAGTTCTTTTGAAGATACAGGGCCGTACGTTGTGCAGTAGTGTAACTTGGAAGTTGGCCTAAAACTAAGGATTATTTTCATTATCAATAAAGCTGATGATTATTTTCTGGATTAATTGTTTTGTCTATAAAACGTCTGACTAATGTCACACGCCAAAACAAAAGGGGATTCGTTCAGTTTGCTTGTTTTGTCCAAAGATATTTTTGTTCATGTTAGACAAAGAAATGTAAAAAGACAAAAAAAGACATAAACTGGGTCACTGGAACAAGCACGTTTGGCATTTTATCCTAAATTACAAATAACTAATCAGTGATCAAAATAAATTCATGTCCATCGATTTATTCATTAAACTATTTTAATATAAAATGGGATTTAAGAAGTTGTGCAAAAGGCCAAGAAAATCATATTGGAACTGTTTATCATTAGATGGCTTTAAACACCTTTAATTAGATAAAATGAATCAATAAATTGGGCTTGATTATAGTTTAAACACAAAGTTTACTCTTTGCTCATGTGCTGTATTGTAATGCATGTTTTTCTCTCGCATGACGTGGATGAAGTACCACCAAATGAATCAGTTCAAGTTCTGTGGTTTCTCTCCAGGGTCTGCTGGCTCTAGAAGGGGAGTTGACTCCAATCCTGGTTCAGATGGTGAAGAGCGCCAACATGAACGGACTGCTGGACAGTGACAGCGACTCTCTGACTGACTGCCAACAGAAGGTGAAGGCCAGGCTGCATGAGATCATGCAGAAGGGCCAGGAGTTTACACAGGAGGACTATCAGAAGGTTTGTGAGATGATAAAGTGAAAATGTAATCGTTTAATAAAGTGCTGGGTGCAATGTTTGTCAGTAAGCTTCCCCATATTCAGTTTAAACAGTTGGACGTGCTTCTCAAGTCTTCATTCTTGAAATGTATCATCTTTTCCAAAGAACTGTCATAATATTGTGCTGCATTTCCCATAACGTACTGCACAAAAATGCAAATGCAAAAAGGTTCCTGTATATGTATTGGCGATACATTTTTCATTTCCTTCTGTTTCTGTTGTGTCCCAGTTGGCACCAACTGGTAGCCCGTCGCTGGTGAACTCTATGAAGGTCATACAGGATCCAGTCAAAACCTGTGACAAGGTGTACGCTCTCATCCAGAGTCTCAATGCACAGATCCGCAAGAGACTGGAGGACCCCAAGTCTGCAGGTAGTGTGAACCTGCAGTGTCTGTTTACAGAAGACCTTTAGCTGTATGTGGAGAAGAGATAATCAAAATGTCTTACTGCGTTAAAGCTGAGCTCTTTGATTTAGTCTGTAGACTCTTTTACGTGAGTCAGACAAGTGAAAAGGTTTAAATATCCGTCCTTGCAGTGAAAGTGTAATTTTCAGAGACCATTACCTGTTTTAACATTCTAAATAAGATAAGTTATCCTGTGCTTTTCCCCCAGACCTGCAGCTGTACCACAGCGAGACGTTGGAGCTGATGCTGCAGCGCTGGTCCAAACTGGAGAGAGACTTCCGCATGAAGAATGGCCGCTATGACATCAGCAAGATCCCGGACATCTACGACTGCATCAAATACGACTCGCAGCACAACGCTTCGGTCGGACTGGAGGACACGTTGGAGCTGTTCAGGCTGTCCCGCGCCCTGGCTGACATAGTCATACCACAGGTGAAAGGCGTCCTTTAGCTTTGGAGCACATTTCTCCGGCCCTGCCTTAGAGAATGTACACTTTAATGCATTTCTATTGAATTATTTTGTACGACTGGATGTAAGCGTTTTATTCCAGAGAGGGAAACACAGACTCAGAGTTGAGTTATGTTATGATCTGCAGGAGTCTGGGAATGTCAGGAATGTTAACAAATAGGTCACATTAGAGAACAATAGCAGTATTTGCACTTAATTTCATACCTTTATTACAAGTGGTCGTCATGAACCCAGCAGTTTTCCCTATTAAGCAGAAAATCTAACTTTTTCATTGATCCCTGTGGCGTGATTAAAATGTTGCACCAAAAAAAGGTGTGACTCAGCAGAGAAAATCTAAATTACTCACACAGAAAACCCATTTTGTAAGCCTCCATGCATGAATGTATCACTTGTGTATTCACCCTGTGATGTCCAGTGGGTTTTTCTGCCTTCTGCCTCAAAATATGTTGAGATTAAACTCCCATCTACTCAACACAATGAATAAGTAGATTAAAAAGAAGTGGATGAAAGTTCAAATGCCTTTTTTTTTCTTTTGTGTCATCCATCTTAGGAGTATGGCATCAGCAAAGCAGAGAAACTGGACATCGCTCAAGCTTACTGCGTGCCTCTGATGAAGAAAATCCAGCTGGATCTGCAGAGGACCCACGAGGACGAGGCCGTGAACAAGCTGCACCCGCTGTGAGAGCGCACACAAACATGTGTACATGTATATAGGCGCAGCACATATGTATACAGCACAGTGTGTGTTTGTGTACGTTTTATGTAGGTCACTGGTGTTGTCTGATAAGCTTGATGTCATGTTTCCCCCCTGGTGTTCAGGTATTCTCGTGGCGTTATGTCTCCTGGTCGTCACGTCCGCACACGCCTCTACTTCACCAGCGAGAGTCACGTTCACTCCCTGCTCAGCGTCTTCCGCTACGGAGGACTGCTGGATGTATGTCTCTGTGTTTTTATCATCTCTGGCCATTTTGTTTTAGTAGTGATAGTAAAAAATCACATAATGATACTGATATAGCTACATTGTCCTGCCCCAATGATAAATATCTTCTGTCGTACATTGTTATAAAGCTAGCAGACGTTATTAGCTCAGTGTTTGTAAATACAGGCCAATGTCTCAAACGTGTTTCGTGTCTTGTTGGTGGTGATTTTATGTTGCATATTATCCCGTGTTTTATTTCATATGGGTGTTTTTTCATGTATTTATGCATGAGGCGTCATTTGCATGTGTTTACAGTATGTGTGTTTTTCTTTTGCATGTGTTTACAGTATGTGTGTTTTTATTTTGCATGTGTTTACAGTATGTGTGTTTTTGTTTGAGTATCAGGACGAGAAGGACCAGCAGTGGAAACAGGCCATGGACTACCTGAGTGCTGTGACCGAACTCAACTACATGACACAGATAGTCATTATGCTGTATGAAGACAACAATAAGGTCAGCTTGCAGAGTCTGTTTCTCATTCATAAGCGTCCAGCCTTACCACTGCAGGTTTATTCATGTATTTATGTCTTTATATCTGTGTCGTGAGCAGGACCCCTCATCAGAGGAGCGTTTCCACGTTGAGCTTCACTTCAGTCCAGGGGTCAAAGGGTGCGAAGATGAGGAAAACGTACCTCTTGGATTCGGCTTTCGCCCGGCCTCCTCGGAGGTGTGTGGACTTTTGTTTGTCTTGTATTTGTCTTTCTGCCATTTTCAGGGTTGTACAGTTTATACAGCAAATCCCACACAAAAGAATGTCCCATTATGAGTTTGCACATAATAAGACACATAAAGGTGCAGGACTGTATCTGGAATTAAATTCTGTATTTTTGTGCTGCTTTTGCACCACTGTGCCACTTTTTGGTGAAATTTGTAGCGTATGTTTTCTATCTAAAACAGATATGAGGGCTTTGCTTTTCAAGGGTTCAGGGTTAAGTTCTAACCTCCACCAAGGAGGTTATAATTTGGGTTTGGTTTGTTTGTCTGTCTGCAGGTTTATGAGAAATACTACTGGCCCAGTCTTTATTAAACTTAGTGTAAGGATGTAAACATGGATCACGGAAGAACCCATTTAAGTGGAGTGGATATGAATCATGGGGCAGATATACAAATGACTTTGAACTCTCAAGATAGGGAAATTGTGCTGCAGTCATGTGGTTTTTGAATAAAATAATAATAGAATTAGTTCAAACAAATTCACATGCATTGTGAGATAGGGCGAGCCTTGCCAGAGGTCGTCTCCATGTGCGCATTTTTTATATGAGTGAAGAAATGGTGATGTACTTGAAAATTCACTGGCAATAGATAAAATAAGAAATAAATTATAGAGTTCATAATATTCTGGTCAAGGCAGATGTCCGTCCTCCACAGAGCTGGGTCTGTCTGTTGTTAGAGGGAAGGTATTCGTTGGCACCGTACTCTACGGGGGAATTGTTGGGTCTATGAGTGTGGTCTTTACCTACTCTGTACAGTGCCCTGAGATAACTTTTGTTATGATTTGGCACTATAAATAAAATTGAATTGAATAATATTCTGTTGTCTTATGTGAAGCATGAAATGAGTTGAGGTCATGTTTAATGCAGAATGTCACACAGGACAGCTCAGGTGGTTTTTGCTGCATTCGCATGTTGTTCAATGGACAAGAATATAAAGTTCATTTCCTTCTCGTTTTCTCTTGCCACTCAGAATCAGGACAAAAAGCCAAATCAGGGCAGCATGGAGGACCTCTCCCAGGACCAGCCAGACCAGGCACTTCCCCTGTCTGAGCTGATCAACATTCAGCGACGGTCCCCCATGATCCGCAACCGGAAGACAGGCTCCATGGAGGTACCAGATGCTTTAGTGTTGGTGTTTAATGATACAGCCACACTGGGTCTTTCTTTTTATTTTCCCACATGTAGTTGCTCCAGAGAAATTGTAAATTTTGTACTTTTTTTATATCAGAAGTGTTTTGTTTTACTGTGGCAGCCGTCTCAGTCTAAACTCCTGGTCTCCACTCAGGTTCTCTCTGAGACCTCTCCCACCCAGTCCTCCAAAGGCTGCACATCCCACCGACTCTTCCCCTCGGTTTCACGCCAGTCCCCTGAGATCAAACCAGCAAGTGGCCTAGGTGGGCACCTTCTTTCTGGTGCGTGTGTGTGTGTGTGCGTGTGCGTGTGTGTGTGTGTGTGTGGAGAATAAAAGGGAGAGAGAGTTTATGCCAAAAGACACACTGACCTCACACTGACATTTTATCTCCAGCTGTCATCACTGATCCTCATCACAAGCCCCCTGGCTATGACTTCTCCCTCATCCTCCCACCTTTCCACACATCTCTCTCTCTCTCTCTCTCTCTCTCTCTCTCCCCCTCTCGTATCTCCAGTTATTTCTTCCACTCTGATTTTCTTTCCATCTCCCCCCCTCCCTTCTGTCTCCCCCTCGGTCACATAGCTTCCACCCCAGCTTAGCGTAGCAGCAGCCAAACAGGATCAGACTCCAAACTATGTAGGCGAGAGGTCAGCCAGGAGAGTGTTGCGTTCACAGCCAAGTGCAGGATCTCTGGTGTCAGGAGTTGATATCCCTTATCCCTGCTGGGTGATAAAGTGACAACATAAGAAACATGCTGTATGTGTTTCCATTTCTTATTTCTGAGGTCCGTACAGGAAACAACCCAAACTACTGAAGATCAAATCATATTATTAGACTGTGGAACTTCTTGCAGAACAAACTTGTGTCCTGATTCCATACTTCATACTAACTGTAGACAAAGTGAAAGCAATAGATTTAACACAATTATATTTTGTAAGATCAATTTTTTGCAGCTGTTAGAAGCTCCTCCGTTTCCTTTGTGCATGGCATCCTGGGAATCTGCTGTGGTGTCTGACACTGACAGGTGTCTGGCTGATACTTTTATGCAGGTTATGATGCTGAAAACAAGAAAAATATAGTTATAATGCTTAAAAAATGTTAAAGCAGTAAACATTAGGCAACATAATATTAAAGATATAGAAATTCACATTGTATTCAATATAATAAGCTCATGCACACAGTAAGAAAGTTTTATAACACGACAGTCTCGGACACCTGATGCGTCCATTATGTTTGTAAATTATTTCTAAAGCACTCCAAAAAATATCACAAAAATTAGATAATTGTTGGGAGAGAAATATTGATTTCAAGCCACCAATAGGATTTAAGATTTGTTCTAAATCGCAGCAATAACGATATGTCTCCTCCATGAAAAATTGTATTATTTAAGATAATTATCCTCTATTAGTATTGGGAGCTACAGAGTTAAAGTATGTCCAGTGTGTAGATATGAGGGTCTCCTTATTTATTTATTTATTTATTTATCAGCAGTGGTTTGGTGTGATGCATGCCCTACAGTCTGATAACGTTTTTATTGCTGTCTTAACGTTAACATAACAATAAACACATCCTCTTAAAATGTGCTCTACATTGCACCAAAAATGGTATTTTAATGGGGCTTATCTTCCTACTACAATAAAGCCTTTTCAGTGAAATCTTTGGGTAGTTCCTCGTGACCCTCTATCGCTGAACATCTAAGTGTTAAAATGCCCGGACATCTTTTTAAGGACCTCTCTGGGTCTCTCCAATGGATTTAACCTCCTCCCTTCATTAAAGAACCCTTGAGGGACTCTTGTTTTGCTGTGTGTTTGCTTTCCAAGGGCATGTAGCCTTCCTCGTGTCTGCTAACACTGACACTCACACAAGCACGAAAGCCCATCATCTAAATCAAGAGGTGTGGAGAAAACTGTGAGCGTGAGAACTGAGAGTGGAATCACTTTGTGGAAACAATTTCTGTCTCATGTGTTTTACTGGGAGAGTCTCACACTCTGCTGCGTTAAACTGCTTCACTGCCTACAGCTTTTGTATTCAGTGCAGTTTATCTCGATTATGACCTAAAAGACGTAATTAAACTAAACGAATGTGTCTCGGAAAGGAAGGAAGTTTATAAGAAGCCCTTTCCAATTAAAAAAACAAACAAACTCTCAGATCCAATTAAGTGTAATCATAAACATCAAGTCAACACAAACACAAAAGTGCAGTATGGGTGTAGTCTAACGTCTCCCTAAATGTGTTAATCATCCTGTCACTCTGTGCTTAATTGAGCCTGAAAGCGGCAGCAGTTTGTTCTGTGTTTGCACGACATCAAAGGAGCTCCGCTCAGAAGCTCCTGGATATCCTCTGAGCAGAGCCTGTCAGTGTGTTATGTATAGCACGTGTGAGGCTGCAGAGAGGTTGCTCCCTGTTCATCACCACCACCAACAAACAGCCCTGACTGTACAGGTCACTGACGAGAGCGGCAGGTGTGAGGGGCGACCTCTGTAAGCGAGCTGCGTTGCATACTTCATACTGTTTATAGAACAAAGGGATGAGGCGCAACTCCAAAGATAACACCTCCTCGGCTGTGCGGTCTTTAAACTCAATGTTGATTTATAATATTAGAATGAGATATATTTATGAGAATTGGCTGTTGCACCTTCCTAGGGTTCGTGCGCAACAGGGGTCTGAAACTTTTTCCACACTCTGCTCTCGCCTCTGCTGCTTTTTGCATACAAAACATCTTCTTTATTCACTTGCACACACACGCACGCACACACACACACACACACACACACACACAGATGCAGTAACTGTTGTGAAAACCTTGTGGCTTGCATGTCATCATTTCCAGGAACAAATAGCAGCTTTGTTCTCTGATTGGCCATGAATATTTTTAGTTTCTGATAAAACTTTTTTCTTTTTTTCACAACTAAAGTTAAAACGTAGCGTCAGGGTCCTTTTGAAATGTACACACACTAATGTCAACATTTCCACATTGCATCAGATTGTTACGAATAATAGCATGGTGTGTAATAAAATTAACTCACCCTGCACACCTCCCTTCCCCCGGCTCCTCCTCACACAGGGTCGCTCTGCTCTGGCCTCTTCAGTGCCTCCGCCCTCGGGGTGTCCTGTAGCGCCCCCAACCTCCGAGACTACGTCCGCACGCACCACCACCTCCACAGAAAACCACCTCTGTCCCCCGGCAGTCTGCCGTGCCAGATTAGCATGTTCGGTATGTTTACGCCACCTTCTGTCCTCCTCCACAGGGCGGATCTTTTCATCTCCAAACTCTTTCTGGCCTAAGAGAACTTTTGTCTTCTTCTTTTCCTTAAGCTTCAGATACTTTTACGCTTGGGACATTCAGAATTGTCACTTTTTTTAAAAAGAAATTCAATCTCGCTGCTTTCCTTTTTGCTCCCTTTCCCAGAACAAACCAGCAATTTCAATCTATTGCATCACATGTTTTTGAGTGATTTATTTCACAGTTTGCATGATAAAGGCACTGATTTGACTGCAGAGTGATCGGTTGTGCAGCGAATGCTAAGCCTGTAACCTGACATTGGACTGCGTGATGTACCGTACCTATCGGTGATCAATGTTGTCCCAGATCTGCATGTCCACTCACTTATCACACCTCTGTCTGCTTGGGATTGAACCAAATGTTCTCGCTCTCTGTGCATGTTGTTTTGCAGTGCGACCGTATTCTCTCTCAATTTAATTTCATAATCCACAGTTAAGTATTTTTTGTGTCTGGAAGCCAGAAGTCTGGCTTTTTTTCATTTATCACAATTCACGGTAATCCTTACATTAAGAAACTCAACCTGTTATTTGAAACAGACTTATTTTCAAGACCCAATAATCAACCTTTAAATAATCCCCAGACGCGTTCTCCCTCCCCACCCTTTCCCCCCAGTCTCACGTTGGTAATGGTGAGTACAAGCAAGCTGTTTTCACAGCCACCAGGGTCCTTATCGCAGCTTTAATTATGCCAAACATCTGGATTGGATATCCTTCTCATGGTCACAGATGTTCTAGTCACACAAGTTTGTGTCGTACTTTCCAAAGATGAATTTCTCACATCCTCGGGTTAAATCAGCAGCAGATCATTTTACTAGCAAATTAGACGGATGCATATGGATCCACACAAACAGGAAGTGACTTTTTTTTTTCCCCACTGTGGGTTTTAAACACTGAAAACTGAGCTGTTCAGTTTATCCACCGGGTGTCACTCTGACTGCAAGCCTACGTGCTTGCTGGGAGCAAACAGATGCTTCTCTCTTCTCTCTATTCAGTTATTTCACGTTAAGCTGTCTGAGAGACAGGTGAGGGTATGGTTGACGTCAAAGCTGCATCAGGAGAACATGTTATTCTTTCTACGGGAAATGTGAAAGGAAAAGTACTGGTTAGAAGGTGATGAGTGCACTTTAAAGCACACGTTATCATCTCATGTGAGTTCAAACATCTCTACTAACACCACCTGTCATGTTTAAATATGTTCTTTTGAATGGATATGAAACACTATTAATTACTGTATATAAAAGTGGATATTCTTACAATCATCCAAGCTTAAACATTAAATTTAGTGAAGTTGCATTGCTGTTATTACAGTACCACTTAAAGCAGCAGAAGCTGGTCCTTTCATTACTCAGCAATATGGTGCATTTTGGCATCTTTTCAGTTTATTATTTAACTGTCCAGCTGCAACTTTACTGTTTGGTTCACTCTCCCCGCTCTCATAGCATCGTTTTTCTTATCTCGGATCTAAACACACGCTGTACACCATCTGTTCAGCACCAAAAACAGACTGTTAGTGACTAGCTGGTGAACAAAGTGGAGCTAAAAGGCAGATAAAATGTCCTGACTCATATTGATATAATCACTGATGACTCACATTTCATGGAGATTGAAGCGACTGTTTTGCCTTTCGCTTACTCGCTAACGTTATCCATCTTCTGCAGCTTTGATCGTCCTCTGATGGTGTCTTATGTCAGATGCAGTCTGGTCTAATGGACAGGCAGATATATTTCCCATTGATGTGGTTTTAAGCATCTTTGCCTGATAACAATGTACAACTGACTTGTCCTCCAAAAAACTAGAGTGTACGTTTCCAAACGTTTAATCAGCATCAGTTATCAGTAGGTTCCTCCTGCATTGCCAGACCTGTCTCTTAAGTGCTGTTGTTTGCAGTTCATTAGACCAATCCCACTCTAATTGGGCAGCACTAAGCCAGTGCTCAGGCGTGAGAAATATGATTTTACAATCAATCAGGACATTTTATCACATTATTGGTCAAGTTATTACATTTTGGATCAGGTTAAAGGCAAATTTTGTGACATTTTACAGGAAATTATAAGGGAACTAGTAGGCAGATTTTGTTACAATTGGACAGCACCAGGTTAGCCGTTTTCCCCTGTGTTCAGTCTTTATGCTAAGCTAACCTGCTGCTGTCTGTAGCTTCATATCTTATCGTACATGCATGAGAGTGGTATCAATCTTACAAAAACAGGTGAGAGATCCAAAAAAATAAATGAAGCTGGGTGCTTGAACTGAAAAGTAAGTATGAAAGGGAAATAAAGTCCGCACACCAGATGCTGCTCCTTGACAAATGTATTTAGCTCAAGTCAAGTGACGTTTCGGGCACCAGCCCTTCCTCAGACGTAAAATGGAAGAAAGAAATGGAAACGTACATAGAGATGAAAATACATGCATGCTTAGATACAGAAGCAGTTATACACTTCAAACATACCTAAAGTCCACTAAAAACATTTGAGAGGAAGCTTTAAAGGGGACGAGTGTAGTTGTAAGGCTTTCAATGCCCAAAAAATATCAGACAAACTTTAAATATCACATGATGAAAGCATCAGGTAAAGGACATCATGAAATCATGTGATATAAAAGGGAAAATACATATACTGAAGAGGCGTCTCCATTGCATAAGTATTAGAAACACAGCAATGACAAATGCAGAATAGTGTGAGAACACGGCTCACACAGTAGTAGCAGAAAAAAATCACTTGCATCATCAGACCAGCTCCTGAGGGAACGATGTAAACACAACTGGAAAGTTCCTGGACACAAAAGTGAAGGGCATAAAGCCGGTGGTATCAATCTTCTCTTCTAACTCTGTGTTTCCCACGACGTTGAACTGCTCAGCGGCCAAAGAAAGGAGGAAAATGTAGGTTTCTGTCACAGCTGAATACCCTTCATATCAAAGCCCAGCATCCCTCCACTTTTATGTTTACTTTACAGCCAAAACCTCCATCATTTACTCCATCCACTCCACAGCCGCTCCACTCACTTCCTCTGATCTACCTCCGCTTTGTTTATCCAGAGATAACCCTCATTTCCACGCATGTTGGTTGGCAGATAGATCTTGATGAATCGACGGACCAACTCTCTCTCTCTCTCTCTCATTCTGTTTTTCTCTCCTCATTCAAAAACACATCACTGGCAAACAAGCAGGCACACACACACACAGGTACCAGCAGTCCCAGTAATACCAGTTACCTTTCTTATCTCCTCAGAGCTGTTCTCTATGCCGCCAGTAAAGAGATTTTCTGTGTCGTTTGCCAGGCATCCGACCAATGGTATGTCTGCTTTTTATTCAAGTTCATTTCGACAGTCCTCCAGTTTTTCCTGTTATCTTGCATGACATTTTTTTTGTGGGAAAACATTTCCTGTGTTTCCTATTTTTTGGGGGGTTGAGATGTTTGGCTGCGTTAATTACATTAAACGTCTCCAAGATTTAAATAAATAAATAAAATTAAACTCTAAAGAGCTTCTGTTTCATCACACACACCCCTCGGTGTTTGTTGTACCTTGTGTTGTTTTCGGCCCTCACCTCTAACACCACCTGCTCTGCCTGCACTTTGATTTGCCTTCCTGAACCTGCTGTTTCTTCCCAGGATGGATGTTTGTGCCTTACGTGGAATATATCTTTCTGCCTCAGATATACTTCCACGCGCACACATCATAATACATCCTCACCTGCACTGTTTCTTAATTTTAAATCATTTATTCTGTTGATTTCTTAGTTTGGGCTATGAAAAGATAAGATAAAATCCACCTCTGACAGCATCACTGATTGGTGTGGTCAGAGATATTGCACCTGTAACCAAACTCGACCCTGGAGTAAACGTCTACAGCACTGCAGCAAGGTGAGAAGCTAAACCAGGAGAGGTCAGCAAAGACAAGATTTTCAGGGGGTGTTAAGTTGCTCTTGTGAGTCGCTTTCCAACATGTGAACGAGGAGCTCCTCACGAGATCAGACAGCAGGACGTGTACGTGTGATTTTTGTTTCCTTTTATTCATTTGTTGGGTTGCAGCTCTGCACCTACAGACAAAACAAGGAAGGGAAGGTGTGCTTAACTGTCCATAAAACCTTTTTCACAGTCTTTGGATTAGTTTTTTTTTTTTTAAACTGTCACAAATATTTTTTATGCTTTAAGTTTAATTTTTTATCACATTAGTGCTACTTTACAAGCAGCTCTTACTCTTGTAAATTCTGAGATAACTGGATAAAGCTGAAACCATTAGTTCATTAATCAATTAGACAAAATCTGATGTCAATTTATAATAAGGAGAAAGGCGCCAAAACTCTGTGGCTAAGTTTCTTCTATGTGATAATGTGCTGAGTTTCTCTGTTTCGTGTCTGTCGTAAATGGATATCTGTGGGGTTTTGACTGACAAAACCCCAAAGCCCAAAAATCATCCCCTGGTCTTCTTCAGCTCTTGCATTCATCAAATAAGCCATCAAGACAGTTCCTTCGAGTATGAACTATTAACGGAGAAATCCGGGAGACTCGCTAACAGCACCCCATCCCTGACGTGGCTAACACTGATTAGCTCGGGGCAGTACTGTGAAAGCGTTAAAACATCTTTTTTAACCACTAATTCTGCTCAAAATAACATTAAACCTCTGCAGCAGCATGATAAGAGTCCTTACACATTAAACAAAGCACCAACGTAGTTAGTGAACCCGGATTTTTATTTAAAGAGTGTTTTGAAAGACTTACCAACTGGCCTCGGTACCAGCTTCTCTCATAGTAAAGTCCATTCAAGTTGATTAGCAAAGTCAATCCAAAAGGAAGGAGCCCATTGGTGCTTTGTTTTATGTGTAGGGACTCTTCTCATGCTGCTGCAGAGGTTCGGTGTTATCTTGAGCAAAATTAGTGGTTAAAAAAAGCCATTTTAACGTCTTCACCGTAATGCTCCGAGCTAATCAGTGTTAGCCACGTCCGGCTGTTAGCGACTCTCCCGGATTTCCCCGTTAATAGTTGTTACACAAAAAAAACTGTCTTGATGCTTTATTTGATGTATGTAAGTGCTGAAGAAGACCACGAGATGATTTTGCGCCGGAATTTCACTTAAAGTAGATTTTCTTTCTTTCTCTGGGCTAAATTACGCGGTATCAGATCGGTGCATAGACATTTAGTTTAAGACCTCAGGAAGAATTAACATGACTTTGCCTTTGGTAATGTCCACACTTAAACTATATAGAAGGATTAATACAATATATAAATCATGTTGGTTTGTTTATCCAAACACACTTCTCATGATCATTCAGGCTGGTTTGCTCTAGCGTTGTTTCTAGAGTTTGGTTTTTAAAATAATCATTTTTATTTATTTTTCATTGTTAAAAACACATATTGATGATATTCCTTGAAAAAGACACAATACTGTTGTTGTTTAATATCAAAATGTTCATTTTATTTTTAAAGAGAATAATGGCTGTGGAAGCAACGCTCACTGTGGAAAACTAAGAAGGATGTTTATCTCTGGGACGTTTGGTTGATATCAAATATACTTTAGAACATTTTCATTTGTATATTTAGTTTTTATATTGAGTCATAAATCATCACAGTCAAATTCTCATCTATGTTACAGCTGAAATAGACACTGATGATGGAGAACAATGGAAAAAAGCTAATCCATTTTTTATATCCAGTTATAAGTTTGCTGTGGTGTGAGGAAACTTGCTCACTGAGGAAACTCAGCACTGATGAATTACCTTTTTTACGATGCTCCGTGGATAAAAGAGCAATCAAAATCGTGTCCTGTGTGAGTTTTAATGCAGCGTTTTGAGCAACAGCCATGACTTTGTGATTACTTCTTCATTAATCAAAATATTGGCAGATATTATTATGGTTACTCAGTCGTGCTCTGTCTTCTTATAAAGCAGTTCTTTCTTTCTGTAGTCGTAATCAAAAGGCAGGCCGGGATTTATCGCCTGGAAGGCCCTTCCGTGGGAGTTTGTGATACCTTCATTAAGCCCCGTTTCATTATCACTACAATCTGCAGCTCCCCTCAGCTTCACCGAGCCTGACGGGGAGTTTCAGCTCATTTTTTAGCGCTCTGGCTCGATCAGTAGCTGTTGCAACAGGTAGCAACCGTTGTCAACAAGAAAGCTCTAAAACGCCGACTGTAACAGCAGACTGACACAGCTTGAGACTAGCTGGTGAACATAGTGGAGCGTTTAGCAGCTAAAGAGCCAGATAATCCCCTCAGGACTTGGTAGAGACCAAAAAAAAAACCTATGAGCCATGAGATCCGGCTGGCACCAAAGATCCTATCATCAGTAAAATGCTATGACATGTTGATGTTGACGTCGTGTTTCTGCTGCCCCCAAGTGGCCCAAAAAAGTGTTATTGCTGCATTGCATACAGTCTTGATATGCAATTTAACACAAACGTATTGCAGCACTGTGAACATTGAGCGTTTGGACCTCCTGAGAGAACTTGGGTCTCCAAGGACGATGCTCAAATTGCACATTTGGTAGTCCAGCTTTGTCAGAAAGTCATGGTTTGATGCCATGAATCTTAAACACACATTCTTTATCTGAGAGAGTGATTACAGTGCGTTTCTATCTCCATACACAACGTTGTTTATTGAAAAAAGCCTTCAAGGGGAAGATGCTTGAACAGTATTATTGATGACACGTGGTTTGCGAAGTACATCTCCGTCTCTTATGGGATGTTCCCGATTCCTTTTAAACATGTGATGTTAGATTTTTGATATATTCATCTTTTGTTTGAACTTTTTTTGCTTTGAAATGGAATTGGTTGGATTTGCGTCAGTCGTTTGTGCTCAGGCACAGTTGGTTTCAGTCTAAACTAAAGACAATGAAGTATTAATGAAATGAAGCCAGAGATTGAAACAGATGCATTTCTCAGCTTCACACATACAGTCCACTGTTTCTGAAACCACACTGCTGTTATAGCTCCGTGTCTCTCTGTTGCACAGCTCCTATCTCTCCTCCTCTTCCTCCTCCTGCTGCACTGTACTTTCTCTTCCTGTCTTCCTGCTCTGCCTCTCGTCCCCTCAGAGCCCTCGGACGAGCTCCATGTAGTCCAGCTGCTGGGGGGGCTACCCACTGAGCCGGCCCCGCTTGGGTTTGCCCCTCTTGCTGTGGACGGGGTCGTAGCCCACCACCTGCGCCACTGTCCTTACCACCTCCGCCTCCTCAAGAGCTGGCTGATGTCTGGTCAGGAGCTCCCAGAATCCCTCTACGGTCAGCCTCTGTAGCCCCCTCTCACTCCCTGTCGCCTCCCCTTCCTCCCTCTAGTGTTGGGGCAAGTGGGACGCTGTTAATGCCGGTTGAGCTTTGCATCTTCTGCAGTTCAATGCTTTATATTTCTTTCTACGCCTGTGCATTCATAGTTTCTCCTTTTCTTTTTGCAACATCTGCAGCCCTGCTCCATCTCATTTCCAACTGTAAACGTGTTTTTGTTCTTTATTTTGCATGTCTGCCGGAGGGAGCAACACTTTCTCTGAAAGCAGGAAATGTCCATTTTATTCTGCATACAGTGAAACCTCAGTTAGCAATAATCTTCAGTAAAGTGATGTATCTGTGAGTTAAAGTGAACGTGTGAGTGGGGTTTAGTTTGGACTGAGATTTGACACGATACTGAAGAGGAAGTATTTCCAAATATATTTTTTATTTTATAAACCCAGCAGCACATGATTGGGCATCTAATGTTCAATTACTGGAGCAGGCTTAAAACGAAATATTGAAGTGAATCCACACATGAAAGGACTGGTTGCTCTACATGCATGCATACAGAGTTTTAGGCTTGTCTAACTGGATTGTGTGCATGCTCTATCCTGAGGAGGAGTTTAAAGAGAAAAGACCCTTAAAATTGGGCATTTATTCAATAATGAGCTCCGTTCGTATAAAAGACTGAGCTCTTGGTGGCACCATTTTGGCCTTCGCACCGGGAGGTCACGTCTTGGTACCGCTGCGTCTCCCACGAGCCCTCCCAAAATATGTTTCTTGCCAGCTGGCAGAGATTCAAGTGTCTTGTTGAAAGATCTGGGTCATCATCTCCTCTCTCATTTTAATTGGCTAATTAAGTGATGGCCTGTTCACAAACTGCTGATTTCGTGGCGTGTTTCTGGAGCACGTCTTGGCACGTCGTGTCACCTTTACGGAGCTGCACAATTTTTCTCTTGCAGTCAGCAGAGACGACGGGCTGTAATCAGTTACAGGGGGTTTATTTGCTTCTAGTAGGTTGAGATTTTTTGGGCTTTATCACATATTCTGACGTTGTTTCTTTGCTCTTCTAAATATCAGACCGACCGTCTTTGTGTTCACCTGTGTTGGTGGATGGCTGAGTGAATGGTGCAGTGAAGCATCTGTGTTTTCTGCTCCCGCTGCATCTGGTGTGTGAACTGAATTTGATATCTGTTGGAGAGGCTGCAGCAAAGATTGGGAGGAGGAAGAGGAAGATGAATGCTATCTTATCTCATTTTTATACAGTCCAACTAACAGCTTCATCAGACAGAGTTACAGTAAGGACAGAACACTCAGAGATGATGATAAATGTCCTGTAGCAAAATCTAAACTTATGAATATGCGATACACATCTAGAGCCACCACAAAACTTCCTCCTGAGGCTGTGTTGTACAAATTTAAGCCAAGCAGGTTATTTCTCTTCTCTCATCGAAGCTTTGGCAGGAAATACCTTTCCATGTTGACCAGCGATCTTACCGCGGTCTAATGAATAAAGCTGCTTTGGCCAACATCTAGTGAGGAAACAACTGATGATTAATGGAAGAATGCAGTCTAAATAGGGTGTTTAAGCAGAAGAAGAAGAAAAAATACACACACATGCACAAACAGGACCTATATACATGCAATTAATGGAGAGATGTTAGAGCGAGGGGGCTGCCAGTGACCAGCGCCCCAAGCAGTTGAGGGTTCGTTGCCTTGCTCAACAGCGACTCAGCAGTGCCCAGGAGATGAACTGGCACCTCTCCAGCCACCAGTCCACACTCCATTCATGGTCCAGACAGGGACTCAAACCGGCAACCCTCCGGTTCCCAGCCAAGTCAGGCTGTTTTCTGCTCTATATCAGATAATTGGCTACACATGTTCAAAGTATTGTATAACATATAATGGCAGCAGAAAAGACTGATTTTAATAACCCTCAAACTGTTTATAAAGTTCTTGATGTCAATGCTCTGCACATAACCGATCCCGTGAGAATCATTCACTTTGAGAAATTCCAGTAAACCTTGTATGTGAAACTTTACAACAGGGGAAATTCACATCTTGGCCCCTCGAGGCCTTTGAATGGTTCCCGTACATTAAACGCTGACTGCCGTTTGTTTCCGCTTCTGTTCTGTACAGTTTTAGGGAGAAGCCCCGGAAAAAATCTGTAGTCGTAGCACATTAGTCATGACGAACATAAGGCTGACCAGCATGTTCTCTGGGGAAATGGATGTGCTGCTTCATCCTCCATCCATTCCCCCCTTTCTTTGTTTTTTGGTACTGCTTCATCCAGGACGTCTTGTCGGGCTGCACTGAATGACTCTGGGTTGTGTTTGCTGTATTTGTGTGTAACAGTCAGCCTGTCTCGACACAGTTGTGTTTAGAAATTTTCTCAGTGCACATTATTTTGTGATTTTATGAAAGGGAAACACACAGTACATGAATGAAATAAAGTATCCAGACCAAAATAAAATCAGATAAATGGAACTGACATAAAGGCTACAAATAAATATTTTTGATTGATTGCAAACACAAAATGTATGAGTATGAATCATACACGGTACAACGCTGCACCAAGGACTTGTTTTGTTTATTATCAAACTAGAAAAAATGTGTCTACGGTTAATGCATATGTTTTAATGCACTTTAAATCAGAGTAAATTGATCCACAACCTGTTATATATACGTTTCCATATTATTAGAACAACCCGCTTTTGTTAATATGGTCAAACTAACCGAAAGAAGGGAATTAACATCAGCCATATTGCCCATTATGTTTGTGCATGTTAATCTTTGCTGGTAAGTTTGTTCAGTGCAGCTGCTGTCGGAGGCCAGACAGTAGGTAAACTGTACCAGCCGCTGTAGAAGGTAACAAGCCACTAATTTTAGATCTTCAGTAGCCTTAAAGAACAACTCTGTGTGGCTTGTTAACAAATAAAAACGGCTGCTGAATTTGGGGTCCCGTTTGTCAACATATGGCGTTGAGAGAATGAGCAGACAACCAACATGCACAGAGAGCTTTAGTGTCACCGCTCCTCCTCCTCCTCCTGCTCTTCTGTCGGATGGAGAAGTTGTACCACTGGCTGTGTTTCTGTCTCTCCTGTCCGTGCTGCAGGGTTTGAAGGCTGCTCCATGGTGCCTTCGATCTACCCGCTGGAGACGCTGCACAACTCTCTGTCGCTGAAGCAGGTTGACGAGTTCCTCAACACGGTGTGTGCGAACAGCAGCGAGGCCCACGCCAAGACCATGAGAGGTATTGTGGAGCAAAAAAATAACTATGTGGTCTTTTTTCCCAATTTCCAAACAACTTATCAATTAATTGAGAAAATACACCACGGATTAAGTTGCAACCAGATATTAATTATGTTGACTTTGAGTTTAAATCAACTTCTCCGATTCTTTTCAATGTGAAGAAAAGAGCTACAAATCCTTTAAAGCAGTTCTTACCTTTCTTGCATGTCTCACAGCGCGGCCCCACCCTCTTCCTCCTGCCTGACCTCTGACGCTCCCTCCTCCCCTGACACTTGAATTGAGAGAGAAATGCTGCGTTCCAGTGCCGTGGGAAGTCGGAAGTTTCAGACCTCCAACGAGGCAAAGTGCACTGGAAATGCCTGTCAAAGTGGAACCTCCTACTACTCGGAAGATATCGACCTTCCCCGAATTCGCTAGTAGGAGATTCCACTTTGACGTGGACTTCCCATGGCACTTGAACGCAGCACGAGAGAAACGGAGCGACAGATGACAGGCAGGAAGCTTGGAAAATGATTTTATTAGGACTGAATATGGAAAACCAATTCCATAAAAAGTCTTGAAATGTAAAACACTGCACTGTGGTTCTGTTGTGTGAACTGACATTTGGAAAGTGATCTTTGTGTGTTTTTTTTTCTATCTTGGCCCCAGCGCTCTCCAGCCTGTTTGACTCTCAGAGCCAGACGTCCCTCTACAGCCCTCAGCAGCCGCTGTCCTCCTCTGGATCGGAAACATCTCTTCGGCCGCCAAGCCAGCCTCTATGGCGTGAGTGTTTTTAATGACTTTATGGCTTAGAGCAATACGTCTCTTCTGATAGAAGTCTGCACGTGAATAAATGCCCCAACTAATTCAAACTGATCCCGCAATTAAAGGAAACTAGTTCAGTGCCCGTAACAGGCCGATTGTTTGGCTCCTGCTAATACTCCCTGCAGTGTTTCCCGATCTCAGCATGTGACTGTTCAGAATGCGCGCTCGTTCTCAAGATCCGCTCTTACAATCATCTTCACTTTAGACACTGCACTCCCTGTGGTTCTCAGCGATGCACCTGCCCAGTGTGAAGACAAATGGATGAATAGTTTTTGAGATATGTGAAGGACAATCATACATACAGACGTACTGTACAAACACGCACACACACAGATCCCTTCCTTTATTGTTAGATGATGATGCTACAGCACCACCTATTGGTGCCAAATTTGTCACGTCCACTCATACATCATAGATACGCACGTCCAGCAATGGTAGTAGCAAACGCACACAGTGTTTAAGAGACGTGACATGTTGTGTGATATAATTCACACACTTCTGCCCCAACTACAAACGTGACTGACTGAATAAACTATATGACACATCAAAAATCTGAAAAGGTGATTTTTTTTCCGTCTTGGTCCAGAGATGTTCTGAACTTAATTTGGTGATGATTGCTCCAAATTTGTAGGAAAAAAACTGATTAGGAATTCAAAATGCCAATTGCATTTATGTTTCTGAGACAGTTACAGGTTAAAGTGTAAAGTTTGTTGTTATAGCACCTTCTGGACAAACACCTTATTCCAACCTGCACTGCCCGGGGTCCCTAGCAATACACCTGCCAAGCGTGAAGAAGATCGACTGAGCGGTTCTCAAGTTATTTGAATTACAGACGGACACACTCACAGAAATTCCTCACTTTATGGTTGGATACTGTTGTGTCCAGTGGAACATATTTTGATCCATAGGCTTTTTAAAAGTTCACGTCCAAAGTCCAAGTTTGATTCCTGTTGCAGTGAATGTGACAGGAAGTAAAAAAGGACCATGGCTGTTGCCTAGCAATGGAACTCCATTAAAAAGGTCCATACACACAGCATCATGGGATTTTGTGAAAATAACACGTTGGCTCATTCTTGCTGGTAAAAATCTAAACCGCCTTCTCAAGAATCGCTCTGAAGACCTTTTTTATTCAAAGGCTGCAGTCGATGCTCCGTTACGTGTCCGGCCTTCGACCGAGCGTTTAATCCTTCCAGCTCAGCTCCCATGTGTGAAAACGAGTAACTGTACAAATGAGAAGCAGAGATGCTGGAAAAAGGATGTGCACGCTCAGCAAAAGCTGGATTAAGATAAATAAGGCCTTCCACCCATTCAGCGCGACCTTCACACTGTAGATGAAAACTTCATTTATCGGACTTTGTGGATACAAATAATAACTTCGTCATAAATATATTCAGTCTCCACATCAGAGGAAAAAAAAGTTTTTTTCATTATGTAATAATCTGTTCATATACAACATTTTATTTAACCTTTTTGTAGATTTCCATATCACAGAACAAGACACACTGAATAAAATATAATAATGATAATAAAAAAATGATGGCATTAAAAATAAGATCAGTAAACAGTGAATAAAATTAAATAAGGCCTTGGTAAAAAAATATATAAATATATAAATAGGTTAGTTAAAAATAAATTTAAACAAATGACATCCGCAAACGGTGAATAAAATAGAAAAGTAATGAATACATGATAAAACAAAATGACGAAATTAAAAATAAGATCAGTAAACAGTGAATAAAATTAAGCTTTGGTCAAATAATAAATATAGAAATAGGTTAGTTCATTCATTCATTCATTCATTCATCTTCAACCGGTTGTCCCTGTCGGGGTCGCAGGGGGCTGGAGCCGATCCCAGCTGACATCGGGCGTGAGGCGGGGTCCACCCTGGACAGGACGCCAGTCTATCGCAGGGCACATAGAGACGAACAGAGACAGACAACCATTCACACCCACGGGTGATTTAGAGTCATCAATGAACCAAACACATGCACGTCTTTGGACTGTGGGAGGAAACCGGAGAACCCGGAGAAACCCACACAGACACGGGGAGAACATGCAAACTCCACACAGAAGGGCCCCAGCCGGGATTCGAACCTGGAACCTTCTTGCTGTGAGGCGACAGTGCTAACCACCACACCATAAATTTTAACAAATATCAAATTATACATGATAATCTAGCAACGAATGCATGTATGTTATATGACATAGTTTAGGACAGGACATAACACTTTACTCAGTTAATGAAAATAGTTTCAACAAATCCTATAAAAGGGGCCCAGGTTTTAAATTCTGTTCATTGTTTTTCATTTTTAAATATGAAGTTTTACTAAAAATAGAAAGCACACATCGTACTGCAGTTGGAGGTGCTGGCGACTGAAAGATAAATGCTTAGGAAAACATTTCATTCGCACTCTAGTGGAAAAAACAGACTAGTACAGAACAGTACTTAGCACGCGGGTTCAAAAATGACCCTAAATATTCATCGTGTTGTTGACGGATGAATGGGGAGAGAACTTTGTGTTAAAACGTACTGAAAGTGATCTCGATCCTCTCGCATGTGGCTTGGTTTATGAAACCCCCCAAAAAACAGTTTTCATAATGTTCTCCATGGCAACAGAAGAAGATGAAGCTGCGAGGAGATGACGCTGTTGCTTTCCTGTTTTTGTACCGGATCACCCTCCCCCCCTCCTCTCTGTCTCTTTGTTAACTACGTGTGCCCCCACATGACGCACACACAGTAACAGAGTACACACTCGGGGTGGCACGTAAGGGTGGATAATAGGTCTGTTTGCTGTTTTGAGTTTAAAGTCAAGGCTTCATAACTGACTGTGTTTGTGTGTGTGTTTTTTAAGATGGCAGTATCCCCTCCAGTGCTGTGTCCAGTGCAGGTCCTTCCTCCCCGATCACAGAGAGCTCCGGCCTGAACTTCAGCTTCAGTGAGTAGACTCCCTCTGAAAACAAAAACCACGAGGACTTCTGGGTGTCTAAGGGCACGTTTGTCCTTTCCATTCCCCCCCCTCCTCCGTCCTCCTGCTCCCATTCACACACACAAATAAAACTCTGGAGAGGGGCCGCTCTGCCTCGAGTATTAACACTGTAAATATAATCACGTGGACCCCTCGGCTGCTCCTCACCGCATCTTCCATCGCTCCGAAAAGAAAGGAAACACTGGACCTTCAATGGGTTCAAATGTGTCGTCACCTGGATCCTCGAGACAACATCGAGACCACATTTAGACCAGCTGTGCCTTTAGTTTAATGTGGATGCTGCCTACGCTTCATCAACAACAACAACAACAACAACAACAACAATGCCTGTCTGTTTTTTTGTTTTTTTAAGCCCAAATGCTGTTTTACAACATATCTCACGCACCAGCTGCCTCATCTCTCCGACCTTAGACGTGTACGACTGCAACGCATTACAGGCTGTGGTTCAAAGTGCCAACAGTCATTCATTTGCATTTTAGATATTTGTTTCTTCTTCTTCTTCACTGTTGTGCTTCAGCATCATGCCAATTACGCCGCACCCCGAAACTAAACAAGCGGTTGTTTTTGAAGTTTCAAAAGTTTGTTTCAGCAGAAAACGTCTGCACATACTGAAGGCTGAACGCCAAAGCTTAAAGGAGTCGTTTATTGAACATTTTGGCAAATTTACTTAATGCCGAAAGTTAAGATGAGATGATCTACGTCACTCTCACGTCTGTTTGTTAAATATGAAGCTACAGCCGGCGGCAGCTTAGCTTAGCACGAAGAGTGGAAACACACAGCCCGGTTCTGTCCAAAGGTAACAAAACGGCACCTCTAATTAAGGTGGCACATCAAACCATACATAGTTTTTCTACATATGTCTTTGCGGTATACGATATATGACAGAATTTGAGTTGCAACACTCGGACGACAGAGTAGCTGGGATAAACACCTTCGCTAGAATCAGCAGGTGGCAAGCAAGACACAGGAACCTGGCTCGAGTCTACGTTCTCAGCTTCAACGTTACTGCTAACTTTATACTCTCCGTCTCGCTAACATTAAAACACACACACACTTACACACTGAGGTATTCCTTAAAGTTGTACTCCGTAAGATTTTCATTCATCCAAGAGTGAGTTAAAATAATGGTAATTGATTAAATGACCCACAGCACATGTTGTTTCTTTGTCAAGTTTTCCCATCTGTGTGTCTGTGGCGACAGCCCTCTGTAAATGTAAATAAGCCGCCATGTTAGAGGCAGTTACTGCAGGTCATGCTGCATTCACTTGCGATTGGAAATCTTGAACTTCCAACTCCTGAGTCAGGTTTGTAGTGAGGGCATAAGTGTGATAGGAACGTTCGGGCTCTGAAAGAACAGGTTTGCCTGCAATTACATCTCATCGCCAAAGAGGCCGTTAGAAACAAGGCATCTCTAATATTACGGAGTACAACTTTAAAGGAGTTTGCTACTTGTAAAGCACATTTTCTTTTCCTATAAATACACTTTAAAACCTTACCGGTGCTTAGGAATCAACTCATAATAGACTGGTGGAAACCCACATACCCTGGATAACCTGGAAATTTTTTATTGCGTTTTAGCTCCTCACTTATTCGCAATGCATTAACAAACCTCGGTGTGTAGTTTGTTTAAGACTTCTCAGTCTAATAATAATAATCTGCACGTTTGTGCCTTAACACACTTCAAAGCGGGTTTAGCAGACAGGAAGAGTAACGCTTCCTTTTCATTTCGGGTCCCATGGAAGTAAATCTGCGGAATAAACTTAAAGCAACCTTTTCAGCACAAAGTCTAGATTTGTACGCAGCCTCGAGCAGGTTAAAGTGTCAATACTACAGTCGACCTTCAGATTAATTAAAGTTTGTGGGCAGGTAATTTCAAGTAGAAACTCCTGGAAAAGGATTTCTTTGAAATAGTGGAAACCTCAGCATCGCCGTATCAGTTTACTAGAAAATCCGACCTTTAGGATTTCTAAATACGCTAAAAACGAGCTGTAACACGTTAATTATTGAGTGTTAGAGGCACTGAGTTTGTTACCATTTGAACAAAATCAGCTCCTGTATGGAAGTAAATTCATGCCATCGGATTTTAAAAATTAAAAAGCCATTGAATTTCTAGCACTGAATATTTATGCATTGAAAATAAGTATCTGAGTTTATTTTTCAGCACATTTTTAACTTTGAATTTATAACATTGAATCATATACATTGTATTTTGCATCTGAATTTGGTATATTGAAATTTTTAACCTCGTCTTTTTTGACAGAATTTTTTAACATTGAATTCATGAACGTTGTAAAATAAAGAGTTAAATTCAGAGTCAAAACATTCAGATACTTATTTCAATGCATTAATATTCAGTGCTAGAAAAAAAGATAAACGGATGTAAACAAGTTTATATTTTTTCAGTTTACTTTATTGTACATTTATTTCTCTTCTCTATTTTTTTCCCTTTTCTTAATGACTGCTCATTAATGTATGATCATTTAGTTTTTTTCACATATTTGAAATAAACTATCTAAACTAAACTAAACTCAACTAAAAGATTCAATTGCTTCTTAATTTAGAAACCCGATGGCACAGATTTACGTCCATTCTCAGGAGGCTTTGAGTCAAAGCTTGGTCGATGCTGCGTTCAAGGTCGTTTTTCTGCATCAGATCTTTAGTTTAAGTCGTTAAACAAAACAACGAGACTCCGTTATTTTAAACACAGGTGCTTCATCAAACCGTAGTCTTTAAAATGATCACATGCTGTCAAATGGAAACACAGTTTATCCCTAAACGTGCCTTTTTAAATGGATATTTAACAGAGATTATCGTAGACACTGTGGGTTTCCTGCTGTATTTTTATTCTTGTTACGTTTTCATTTTACAAATCAAACAATGTTTTTAGAGGTAATCTGTGGTGTAGATGTATTTTTAGATTTAAAGGGAAGAACCACTTGATTAAGTAAATAGTATAAAGTACTTTTACATAATGAAAAACTACCTTGATGCTGAATTTTCTGCTTTCACACCAAATTATATTTCTTTGAATTTAACAAAATGAATCAAATGACTGTTTCTAATGATGTAACAGAGTGAAATTCAGGTTTCTCTTATCAACTCGTGACTGAACTGGGGGTCAATTCACTTTCAATCATCTGGAAAATGAGTCAATTTAAAAATAAAGAGGAAACTCCAGGTAGGGAATGAGTCCTTACCCCAAGTGAAGGAGTTCAAGTACCTCGGGATCATGTTCACGAGTGAGGGGACGATGGAGCGTGAGTTTGGCTGGAGAATCGGAGCAGCGGGGGCGGTGTTGCAGTCGCTCTACGGCACCGTTGTGACGAAAAGAGAGCTGAGGAAGACAAAGCTCTAGATCTACCGGTCAATCTTGGTTCCTACCCTTACCTGTGGTCATGAAAGCTGGGTCAGGACCCAAAGAACGAGGTCGCGGGTACAAGCCGCCGAAATGGGTTTTCTCAGGAGGGGGTCTGGAGTCTCCCTTAGAGAGAGGGTGAGAAGTTCAGCCATCCGTGAGGAACTCGGAGTAGAGCCGCTGCTCCTTTGCGTTGAAAGGAGCAAGTTGAGGTGGTTCAGGATCATCTAGTAAGGATGAACCCTGGGCGCCTCCCTAGGGAGGTGTTCCAGGCACGTCCAGCTGGGAGGAGGCCTCGGGGAAGACCCAGGACCAGGTGGAGAGATTAGATCTCCACACTGGACTGGGAACGCCTCAGGATCCCCCAGTTAGAGCTGGTTAATGTGGCCCGGGAAAGGGAAGTTTGGGGTCCCCTGCTAGAGCTGCTGCCCCAGCGACCCGACCCCGGATAAGAGGATGAAGATGAGATGAGATGAGGAAACTCCAAAAAAAATATTTGTATGACTTTGACCAGAACCTGTTGAGTTTAATGTCTATCATAAAACAATGACTTGCAGTTTTTATTATAGTAGAGCTCCGTGGTTATTGATTTTGTTCAAAGTATAAATAATAAATAACGTCTCCCTGCTCATTTCAAAACTGGTTAAATGGAAAATGAAGTGAGTCACCGAACCTGGAAACTACTGCTGCAGAACAAACACACGTGTATATTTCAGTCGTCATTGAAAGAGTCTCTTAGTTTTAGATTTAAAGAGGACTAATGATTTTTTTTTCTACGTAAGGTGGGTTGTTTGTAATTTTTAGTTGTGTATTTATGTTTGTATTTAACGTGTTATTTATGAGAACCAAAGAGGAGGAGGAGGAGGAGGAGGAGGAGGAGGAGGAGGAGGCGGAGGCGTGTCTCTGGTTTTTAATAATGTGTCAAATGTGTAAAGCGTTTGTGTCGAGCTGCTGACGTTCAGGTGGAAGAGGAGGAAATAAAACCACATGAATTCAAACTTTGTTCAGTGTGTGATTATGCACAACAAACACATGTTCACAGCCGCCACAGGCCTGTCCTCTCCTTGTCTGCTCCTTGTTTCCTCTCCTTTCCTTGTTTCCTCTCCTCATTTCCTCCCCTCTCTTAGCCTTGTCTCATCTCCTTGTTTCCTCCCCTCTTAGCCTTGTCTCTTCTTCATGTTTCCTCCCTTCTCCTTGTCTCCTTTGATGTCCTTGTCTCCCTCCTTGTTTCCTTACCTTTTAGCCTTGTCTCCTTGTTTCCTGCTCTCTTAGCCTTATCTCATCTCCTTGTTTCCTCCCCTCTTAGCCTTGTCTCTTCTTCATGTTTCCACCCTTCTCCTTGTCTCCTCTCCTTGTTTCCTCTCCTCTCTTTTCCACCTCTCCTCTCCTTGTCTCCTTTGATGTCCTTGTCTCCCTCCTTGTTTCCTTACCTTTTAGCCTTGTCTCCTTGTTTCCTGCTCTCTCTTAGCCTTATCTCATCTCCTTGTTTCCTCCCCTCTTAGCCTTGTCTCTTCTTCATGTTTCCACCCTTCTCCTTGTCTCCTCTCCTTGTTTCCTCTCCTCTCTTTTCCACCTCTCCTTTCCTTGTTTCCTTTGATGTCCTTTTCTCCTCTTCTTGTTTCCTCTTCTTATCTCTTTTCCTATCTCCTTGTTTTCTCCTCTCTTCTCCTTATTCCTGTTTTCTCACCCATCCTAGTTTCTCTCTTATTATCTCGTCTTTCTGTCCTCCCCTTTTT
>NC_139832.1:6577551-6800051 GCF_963691815.1 Echiichthys vipera
GCCCTCTTAGCCTTGTATCCTCTCCTTGTTTCCTGCCCTCTTAGCCTTGTATCCTCTCCTTGTTTCCTGCCCTCTTAGCCTTGTATCCTCTCCTTGTTTCCTGCCCTCTTAGCCTTGTATCCTCTCCTTGTTTCCTCCCCTCTCTTAGCCTTGTATCATCTCCTTGTTTCCTGCCCTCTCTTAGCCTTGTATCCTCTCCTTGTTTCCTGCCCTCTTAGCCTTGTATCCTCTCCTTGTTTCCTCCCCTCTCTTAGCCTTGTATCCTCTCCTTGTTTCCTGCCCTCTTAGCCTTGTATCCTCTCCTTGTTTCCTCCCCTCTCTTAGCCTTGTCACCTCTCCTTGTTTCCTCCCCCCTCTTAGCCTTGTATCCTCTCCTTGTTTCCTCCCCTCTCTTAGCCTTGTCACCTCTCCTTGTTTCCTGCTCTCTTAGCCTTGTATCCTCTCCTTGTTTCCTCCCCTCTCTTAGCCTTGTCTCCTCTCCTTGTCTTATTTACCTTCTTGTCTCATCTCCCCACCTCTCCTCTCCTCTCCTCTCCTTGTCTCCTCTCCTTGTTTCCCTTTTCTCCTCCTCTTCCTCTCATCACCCCCCCTCTCAGCCTTGTCTCCTCTCCTTGTCTCCTCTGCTTGTTTCCCTTTTCTCCTCTTCCTCTCATCGTTTCCTCCCCTCCCTCTGCCTTGTCTCCTCTACTCTCTTTGTTTTTCATCCAACACCAGAGGCCAAACTTCTTCCTCTGTCTTTTTTTCCTTGTCTCATCTCCTCACCTCTCCTCTCCTTGTTTCCTCTCCTTGTTTCCCTTTTCTCATCCATTTCCTCTCATTGTTTCCTCCCCTCTCTTGGCCTTGTCTCCTCTCGTCTCATCTCCTCACCTCTCCTCTCCTTGTTTCCTCTCCTTGTTTCCCTTTTCTCCTCCTCTTCCTCTCCTTGTTCCTCCCCTCTCTTGGCCTTGTCTCCTCTCCTTGTCTCATTTCTTCTCCTTGTTTCCTCTCCTCATTTCCCTTTTCTCCTCCTCTTCCTCTCCTCTCACCCCCCTCTCTTGTCCTTGTCTCCTCTCCTAATCTCATCTCCTCACCTCTCCTCTCCTTGTTTCCTCCCCTCGTTTCCCTTTTCTCCTCCTCCTCCTCTCATCGTTCTCCTCCCTTCTCTTGGCCTTGTCTCATCTACTCTTTTTCATCCAAGTTGAGGAGGACTGCCAACACCAGAGGCCAAACTTCCTCCTCTGTCTTTTTATTTTTCACTTTTTTTATTCCTTCCTTTGTGCAGAAAGAAGAACAGAGCGAGGTTCGACACACTGTTGGTCCGCTGATACTGGACCATCACAGATTTATCTCTTATCTGTTTATAGTTTACACACTTAAAAATGCTCTAAATGCACCGCACGCTGGAGAGGAAACAGTTACAGTGCAGAAAAGTACGCTTGGGATGATTTTGAAATGGTGTCATAAAACTATTTCTATTTATTTTATTTTTCAAATGATTATCATGTGAAGCACTTTGGGGTCTTGTCTGTAAAAAAATCAATTACACTTAATATTATCATTATTATAATAAATGTGTTAAATATGAAGCAATTGGCCAATACAGACCATCTGTTTGAACAGCTGTTTCAACGGGAATGTCCAATTTAATTTCTATTTTCCTCCAAATAGTGGGCGGCAGTATCTCAGTCCATAGGTGACTCGGCTGGGAACCGGAGGGTCGCCGGTTCGAGTCCCTGTATGGAGCGTAGACTGGTGGCTGGAGAGGTGCCAGTTCATCTCTTGGGCACTGCCGAGGTGCTTTTGAGTAAGGCACTGAACCCCCAACGGCTCGGGATGCCTATCCATTATAGCAGCCCCATAGCTCTGACATCTCTCCATTAATTGCATGTAGATAGGGCCTGTTTGTGCATGTGTGTGAACTTCGGGCGTGTGTGTGTGTGTGTGTGTGTGTGAGACCTGCGGGATTAATAAAGTAATTCTTCTTCTTCTATTCCAGCTCATTTTTTTTTAACTGTCAGCTGTGACTTTGGTAATCTGAGAACTGTTCCCCTCTGAAATCATTATCGGTCTGAAGACACCCTCATCTCCCTCATGTGTCCTGACGCCGCGGGGAGAAGTGGGACGAGAGAGGGAGATAAAAGAGGAGCCGTGCATCACCTGCTGTCATATATGCAGACTGTGTTACAGCATCAGGCGCAGCTGTGGATCCATCGAGGCTGGTTCTGGAGCCCGGATTGATGATTGAGACTTCCTTTAGTGGATAAATCCAGATAAATAAATGAGCAGAGCGACGTGTTGTCTCCAATAGTGACGACTCACGTCCCAGATTTACTGCAGACTCAGCACTGGGCGTTTCTTTTATAGGGTAGAGGTGGGGTTTCTAACCCCCGCCTGCTCAAACAGTCGGTGTTTTTAGACTTTTTATGGTTGTGTTTTAAAGTTTTTTCAACTGTGCGACTGTTTGTTTAAATGTTTTGTTTCAGATGAAACTGTGAGAGAAAATAGAGCCACTGTATCTTTAACTGTTCCCACTCAGTAACACTTTGAATGAAGACCACATCTGTGTACGTTATGATGACTATGACTTATTTTATTCACTATCTATGACACATGACTTTTTAAAAACGTTTTCAACACACTATACTTTGATGTTTTTGGGGGTTTCAACATGAAAAACAAGACTTTTTAGACCTTTTTTTAAACACATTTTTAGCGTTTTTTGACCTTTTTCGACTGTACTATGAGTTATTTGGCAGGTCTGTCAATATAGTGCGATGTCGCAGCTTCCCTGGTGGTCTAGTGGTTAGGATTCGGCGCTCTCACCGCCGCGGCCCGGGTTCGATTCCCGGTCAGGGAACTAGATTTTTGGAGTAGTCTGCTGGAGCAGCAGCGTATCAGCTGCATACAGGAGGAGGTTGGCTCCAATCTTGGATGCTGCCTCTGGTGGACTCAGTGCAGGTGGTGGGAGAGAGCAGGATGATGGACAAGCTGTCATCCCTGCTGGTGCAGGAGTCCCACCCCCTGCAGGTCACTCTCACAGCACTGATTCACCCTAAGTGTGTGAAGGAGAGAGGTACCGCAGGACCTTCTTTCCTGCTGCTGTCACACTTTACAATCAGCACTATTGACCTCATCCTGTACCCTGCACTGTGCAACATGTCTGTACTACGGTCACTTTTGTTTTTGCACTATTTGGTCATATTTAATCATATTTAATCATATTTAATCATATTTATTCATATTTATTTATTCCATACTATATTATTATAAAACAAACAAATCTATTTCTATCTCTTCCCTTTTAGTTCAATTTTATTACTTATTTTTGCTATTTTTTTTTATCTTATTTTGAAATATTCTGTTATCTTTTATCTTATTTTATCTTATTTTGTAATATTCTGTTTGTCTGATTCTGCTTCTCACATGTTTTCGGACTTTTTTCGACACAGTTTTTTGTTTTTTTCAAACATAAAAAAATCTGACTTTTCTTGACTTTTCCAGCAAACTCTGCTTTAACCTTGCTTTGATATATTTTGACCGACTTTCACAGTTTTTTCAACATATTTTGACGTTTTTTGACGTTTTTTGACAAATGTTACTGTGACTTTAATTTTCTTTCTATGACCATACTATGACTTTTTTTTTTTTTTACTTCTATCACTTTTCTTGACCTTCAGCAAAACTGTGCTTTAAATGATTTTCACGTTTTTTCCAACAAATTTAAAATTTGACGTTTTCTGACAAACTTACTTTCTTTTCAACCTTACAAAAATCTGACTTTTCTTTTTCTTTTCTTCAGAAAAAAATGCTGTTATTTCTCTATTTTTGACTATAATCTGACTTTTCTTGACTTTTCTCAGCAAACTGCTAAAACTGATCCAGACTCGTTATATTTTGACCGATTCTCAAGTTTTTTCCAACATATTGAATTTTACATGTTTTTACCTTTTCAACAAACTTTACTTTTTAGAGCAAACCAAAACATTTTAACTTTCTTTGGACACTTGATTTTTCAGCAGACTGTGCTGTAACGTTTTTAGACTCGCTTCATTTTGACTGATTTTCACATTTTTTCAACATATTTTGACGTTTTTTGACTTTTTTTGACAAACTTCACCATGACTTTCATTTTCTTTCTCTGAAACACCAAACTGTGACTTTTTAAAAACGTTTTTCAACAAACTATTTTATGATGTTTTGGGGTTTTTTTCAACACAAAAAAAGACTTTTCTTGACTTTTCTATGCTTTGACCTTTTTAGACCTTTTTTCCAACATATTTTGACATTTTTAGACCCTCGACATCCAAATTTTCAACTTGATATGGCCACCACAGGGTCCCTGGTGGTCTAGTGGTTAGGATTCGGCGCTCTCACCGCTACGGTCACTTTTGTTTTTGCACTATTTGGTCATATTTAATCATATTTAATCATATTTAATCATATTTATTCATATTTATTTATTCCATACTATATTATTATAAAACAAACAAATCTATTTCTATCTCTTCCCTTTTAGTTAAATTTTATTACTTATTTTTGCTATTTTTTTATCTTATTTTGAAATATTCTGTTATCTTTTATCTTATTTTATCTTATTTTGTAATATTCTGTTTGTCTGATTCTGATTCTCACATTTATCAACATATTAAATTTAGATGCTTTTTGACTTTTTTCGACACGGTTTTTAGTTTTTTTTTACATAAAAAATCTGACTTTTCTTGACTTTTATCAGCAAACTCTGCTTTAACCTTGCTTTGATATATTTTGACCGACTTTCACAGTTTTTTCAACATATTTTGACGTTTTTTGACTTTTTTTGACAAACTTTACTGTGACTTTAATTTTCTTTCTATGACACAGCGTACTGTGACTTTTTTTTTTTTTTTACTTCTTTCACTTTTCTTGACCTTCAGCAAACTGTGCTTTAAATGATTTTCACGTTTTTTCCAACAAATTTAAAATTCGACGTTTTCTGACAAACTTTTTTTTTTTTCAACCTTACAAAAATTTGACTTTTCTTTTTCTTTTCTTCAGAAAACAATGATGTTATTTCTCTATTTTTGACTAAAATCTGACTTTTCTTGACTTTTTCAGCAAACTGCTAAAACTGGTCCAGACTCGTTATATTTTGACCGATTCTCAAGTTTTTTCCAACATATTGAATTTTACACGTTTTGAACTTTTCGACAAACTTTAATTTTTAGAGCAAACCAAAACATTTTAACTTTCTTTGGACACTTGATTTTTCAGCAGACTGTGCTGTAACGTTTTTAGACTCGCTTCATTTTGACTGATTTTCACATTTTTTCAACATATTTTGACGTTTTTTGACTTTTTTTGACAAACTTCACCATGACTTTCATTTTCTTTCTCTGTAACACCAAACTGTGACTTTTTAAAAACGTTTTTCAACAAACTATTTTATGATGTTTTGGGTTTTTTTCAACACAAAAAAATTATTTTCTTGACTTTTCTATGCTTTGACCTTTTTAGACCTTTTTCTCAACATATTTTGACACTTTTAGACCCTCGAAATTCTTCACTGTGGCTATTTTGTCTAAATTTTCAGCGTGATTCCGCACCACAGGGTCCCTGGTGGTCTAGTGGTTAGGATTCGGCGCTCTCACCGCCGCGGCCCGGGTTCGATTCCCGGTCAGGGAACTAGAGTTTTGGTGTGGTCTGCTGGAGCAGCAGCATATCAGCTGCAGGCAGGAGGAGGTTGGCTCCATCCTGGGATGCTGCCCTGTGGACTCAGTGCAGGTGGTGGGAGAGAGCAGGATGCTGGACACGCTTTCATCACTGCTGGGATATTATACTTTTATTTTTTTGACTCTTCCATCAAACTGTTAGAACTGTTTTAGACACGTTGCATTAGGACAGATCTTCACATATTTTTTATATGTTTTTTAACTTGTTTTTTACATACAGAAAAGTCTTTCCTTTCCTTTTTTCTTCAGCAAACATTGCTACTATCTTTCTATTTTTGACTATACCATAACTTTTCTTTACATTTACAGCAAACAATGTGATAACTGTTTTAGACATATGTTCACATTTTATTACACTTGAACCTTTTTTGGACATACTGTACTTTGACTATTTTGCCATTCTCTTCTTTGCATTTTATGGCTTTTTAAACTTTTTATCACACACTTTACTATGACTTTCCTTTTCTGTTCATGACATACTATACGATCGACCTTTTGGGACATTTCTTATGATTTACTGTACTGAAATTGTTTTGAACTGTTTCATTTAAGTATGTAGTTACTCTCTAGCACCAACACACACTCTTGATTTATAGACAAATAAATAAGTAAAGAGACAAAAGAGACACTTTTAGATTTAAATGTACTTTAATTGATGATCACCAGGCTGTTTCCCTTTTACAATGAATCTGCAGTATTTCTAGTTTTACCAGTTAGATTTAAAGAGACAGAGAGATATTGAATATTGCGCTGAGGAAGAAAAACATAACTAAGATTAATACAATGCAAAAAGAGAGAGAGAGAGAGAGAGGGAGAGAGAGAGAGAGAGGAAGAGAGAGAGAGAGAATCAAACAGAACTACCAATACAGCGTCTTCTTAACAACATGTTCATAGGGCAAACGATAAAAGCACAGCCCAGTATTATATTACTGTAAGTCGTTTCAGTACCAGCTAAGACAATTAGCTTTTTTTTTTTTTTTTCAAATATACCTCTTTAAAATAGCGTTGTATTTTTTTTATTCATTTATTATTTCCATGTTAAACAATTACATTCAGGATTATAACTAAATAAATCACATGCAGAGAGTAGATGGACGGATGACACCATGTTGTGATCGAACGATATCTTCACTTCGATGTCGGCGCGGTGATGAATTTTAACCGAAAGATGCTTTTTTTTTTTCCGTTCTGTGTCTCGTCGAGCATTTTGTGTAGTTGTCTTGGTTCGAGGAGTAGTTAGTTAGCCGCTTTTTATCGTACTTTCACTAAAACCAGTTAAAATGAACAGGTACCGCAAGAAGGATCGTTTGTTAGAGCGCTCAGATTTGTTCTCCGCGGAGGAACGTGGACAAATCTGTGCCCGGTACGTACATGTACGCGTGGCTTTTGTTCAATTCCATCGATGGTTTTTGAGTCTGCATGTGTTTCAAGTCATTTTCAGGAAAAGGAAAAAGTTGCAGCTGCAGTTAGTACTATGTCTGTGTTACTGTTATTGTTTGTTTGTTTGTTTGTTTGTTTGTGACGGGACCTTTGTTGCTTTCTGTCACGTCTGAAACCAGACTCCTCTCCTCTGGAGCAGAACCGTACTCGAAATGACCGTTTTGTCAGTGTTGCTTTCATTCAGCTCTCCCTAAAGTGTATTTCTGTCCAGGCTGGTGTGAGTTTGTTTTGTTTTGTTTCTATTTTTATTGTTTTTTTTTCTCTATTGTTTCGATCCAGCAGCATTCGCGTGGTAGTACCAACTCTACATTCAGAAAAATAGATCTCCTCTATAGTGCATTCTGTACCTCGATACAGTTCAGTAGTGAGCGATTCACAGCGTTCGACTGAAGCCTCGACGATCTCAAGGCTGGGTATTTGGGATGTGCCAACTTAAAACATTATTCAAAGACAGAAACGCGTATCCTGGCTTTTTGGATCAGCCTCAGACAGCGTCGGAGAGCGGGGGGGCTTTTTGCTTGGGCGACATTTCGAACCTTCTCTGTCCCCTTGGTGTGCACGCTTTAAAGTGCCCTTCAGTAAATCATCTGCCTCCAGACTAGACTGCGTACTTGTGCGTGCACAGCTGTTTAATATACAATCTGCATCAAACTTAGATTCTCCCCAGTGGGATAAAAACAACAACAACAACAAAAAAGGTCGTCTGACTCATGAATCCTCCCAAGCATGAGATGCATCAAAGGCTTACACAGTGCATAATGGACATGTTTAATGTTGAGGGACGCCGGGTAGAGGGAAGAGCAACGGAGGAGGCTTTGGAAGATGAGGTATAAGTGTGAGCATTATGAGTTTTACAGATAAAGAAAATGGCACCGGTCCCAGGCTAGCACCAGCTGACAACACGCTCTAGCCTTCTGTGGAGTTTGTCCCAAATTTTCGGATCAGATTGAGAGAAAGAATTGAGTGACATTAAAACTCAGCAAGCGGAGGATCCTCCCTGCTTTTAGTTGGCAACGTTTTCACGATCGATCCGTCGTCAATAGAAATCCAAGCCTCCTCTCTTGTCATCACCCCGGTCCGACCCGTCCCCCGTGTCATATCAGCCCTCACAAAAACAAAACGAAAGTGTGTGATGAGCCATCTTGGCAGAAATTTCAAAACATGAACACAAAATAATCAGATTTGAGGAAAACTAAACCAGCTGTTGCTCTCAAAATAAAGAAATGAACGTATTCTACTCATTACTCGGTGAATTCATTGCGAGCACGTGACCGACTCCAACGAGCAGAAAGACTATTCGTACTGAGCCCGCTGGAAAGTCGCTCCCTACATCGCCGTCTGAAACGAACCGCGCCGCTTTATAAAAACAGCTACTCAGTGTGTGTCGTATATTCACACACACACACACACACATAAAACTACATCATGAGACGGTCCTACTTTTATATCCGCGTCCAGTGCAATCATAATCATCGCATTCATGCTCATTCTATAAATATTACTCTGGGATTAACATTAGGTAGTTGCTTCATAGTAAAGATGCCCCTCAGTCTGGAGGAACGTCATGTACATTGTTTTATAATACAATTAAAAGTTATTGTCTGCTACCACACTCACTCTCTGTGCTTCAACTACAAACAAAACTGTGACTCAGCTAAACGCTCAGAAAAGTACATTCCTATTTGGTGCAATACGTTGCTCGAAGACATTCATATTTGTTTGAAAAGTGGCTTTTCGGAGTGCGGAGTTGATCCTGAATTGGACGGCGGAACTCCAAAGTTATTTAGTGTACTATTTTAGCATGTGGATAAAGTTTGTGCGTGTACTGTATGAACTGATTGGTCCTCTACGTCATAGTCGTGTACTTGGTTTCTTTGTTTTACCCTGGTTTTTCTGACTCTGCTTCAAAAATGGCTGACATGTCCTTAAAACATCCCCCTCTCTCTCCGAAACCACAAGCTAAAGGCACATGAAAGAAGCCTCCTGTAACACCGTTCACACTCGCTTTGTTTCTCCTGTAAAACAACCCCCGATAATAAATATAAATATTGCAGGTCGCACTGGCGTAACGCTCCCTCTGAAGGGACAAGCCTCCATTGCTACATTTGTCACAGGTCGCTGCTTGTTTTGTTTTTTTCCTCCCCGTAGCTTCGTGATATTAACAGACGGTAAAAATGTAGCTGAAAAGGAGAAAAATGACGGATAATTAAACCTTCTTCTCAAATGCATGATCAAAAAAAAACGCTGCATTTGCCTCATAATTTGCTGCATCATCACAAAATATATAATTTATTTTAACATAACCTCTGTATTGATATAGAAACATTTACCCTATATGTATACTGGAGCACATACGACCAACAAAGAGCGTGATAACGACTTAAAGAGGAGGCGTTACACCCAGCAGAGATATGATTAGTGTACAAACAACGTCCTTCTGCCTGGCTGGCGCTTTTGAATTCACTCGAGCATAGACAGCCAAACGGTGTAGCAGCTATCTACACTATACCGCATTAACCCTGTGCGGTTCTGAAAGAGTCCGAGCTAAAACGCAAGCATCATGCACCAGCGAAGCCGTGAAAGCCGAGAAGAACGATTTCAAAACAGTCAACTTCAGGCACCTCCTAAGACTTCACGACAAATGACACTTTTTTTTTTTTTTTTTGCCTTTTTTATAACATCAATTTGTGTCATTCTTGAGTTAATCCAAAAGCTACTGTAGCGTGATCGGAACCGCGAATGATGACGGAAAAGTAAACTGAGAAAACGTTCTGCTTTTCTAAAAAAAAAACACTGTGCGTACGATCTAAACTTAAATTATTGATCACTGATTCATTTAGCAGTCATTTTGGAGAAGTTAACTAATATCAACTTCTGTTTTAACAGTGTTTTGGCACTTGTTTTTGGACCTTTGGGTGAGAAATCAGCCACTTAGGAGTCTTAAATGTCCGAGTTGCGATTTGAGCCGAACAGTTTACTACACCGTACCAATCTATAGTTTAACTGTGGCATTATGTGGGATAATGATGTCCATACGTCTGTGAGAGACAAGGCAAAGAAAGCGCGATCATGAAAATGTTTTTGAATTCTCTACCACGATTGTAAGTGCTAATACAAGAGGTATGGGTTAGGGCAGACGGTAAACCCACGGAAGCAAACAAACACAAAGGTATGTCGATATTTGCATGATAACCCCACTGTCACAGAGAGCGTAACCCCAGAGTTTTGACTTTGATTTCATCTAACAGAATCTAGTGTTTCTAGCTGCAGCAAATGCATTTGAGAATGGTACCGTGAGAGCAGGAAGCTTTGAAGAAGCAGAGAGAGCTGTTCCCTCTTTACCTCCAGTGTGAACAGATGACAGGGAGGGGGAGGATGGGAGGGGGGGATGGGAGGGGTGGGCACAGGGGGGCGTGTGAAGCTCAGAACTCGATCTTGCAGGCAGGGAAGGACTCGTCCTGCATGACTACGGTGCTGCTGGATGCCAGAACCATGATGTTCAGGTCCTGCTGCCTCTCGTGGGTCTGCTGGTACCAGTCCCGGGTCACCTCTGTGTCGTGGGTTGGGATTAGAGTCACCTGTGGGGGACACAAGGAAATAAAATCAGAGGGGAGATCGTTAGGAGCTAAATTCAAGGATTATAGCATTTCTTACCGTTCCTGCATGTCTCAGAGTGATTGCCTCCAAAGTCCCACCCTCTTCCCCCTGCCTGACCTTCGACGCTCCCCCGACACGTGCGCTGAGAGAAAAGCTGTGTTCGAGTGCAATGGGAAGTCCGAAGTTTCGGACCTACAACTAGCTCCAAGTGCACTGGAATGCCTGTCAAAGTGGAACCTCCTACTAGCGAATTCGGGGAATACTGACCTACCTAAAATTTGCAAGTAAGGGGTTCCACTTTCCACATTTCAGTGCACTTTGCACAGTTGGATTTCGGAAACTTCGGACTTCCTATGGCACTCGAGCGCAGCATGAGCAGCGCAAGTGAGACGGAGCGACAGATGACAGGCAAGAAGTTTGGCAAATCATTTTATTCGGACAGAATAAAATGATTGGTTAGAGTTTTATCAGAAATACATGAAAACTGAATATAAGTTTCAACACCTGGTGGATTTATGTTACATTTTAGTGCCAAACGCTTATTACGGGCATTTTAAGACTACAAAAGAAAAGTGTAAAAATGCCACAAAGGTAAGAATTGCCTTAAAAGAAAGGTTTGACATTTTTGGAAATTTCTACTCTCACAGGGAGAATGGATGAAGAAGTGCAAGCTAGTTACGCCCGCTCCATCACTCTTTAGACCTGTCAATGAGAAGAACAGCAAAAAAAACAAGACAATTTCCTCGCATCAGTGCAGCAGAAAAGCTGTCATTACACATGATTGCTGTGCACAGCTGTGGCTATCTATAGCGCTCATACTTCTACTTTATTACACCTACCTGCAAAGTTTACTTTCACTTTTCAGGACAAACTATATTATGACTTTTTCTGTCTTTTTACGACAAACACTGTGGGCTCACCTTGCAATGCAGATAATCTGAGAAACGAAAAAACACTGATGAAGGTGAATACCTGTAAATTGGAGCCCCACTGAGCTTTGCCCTCCAGCAGGGCATCCAGGACTCCACGGCTGGGCTCTCCGCTGCCTGGGTCGTTCCCGCTCACCACATAGTACGAAGCTCGCACTCTTTTGAAGAATTCCTGGTCCACGTTCTTGGCACTGCAGTGGTTGGGCACGTAGGCCAGGTCCACATAGACGGGGGGTCCAGGGGGGACAGCTGAGCTAGTTTTCTGGGTGTTGTTACCTAGAGGTGAGCAGATATATATATATAAAACAGTTTTGGAGGTGAAAATATCACTTGCACTGCAGTAGTAAACTTTCTATTCTCAACAGAACAAATTAGATTCTGTTCACTTATTTATTTATACAAATCAATTAAAATATTTCAACCGTAATGTATCATTGGACCTGTACAGAATAATGTCTGTACTGCACATCCATCACTATAATGTGCTCCTACTTCCTTTTCAAGTTATACTATAGAAAGAAAGAAAGAACGAGAGAAAGAAATTAACCGGTCAACAAGTGACATTGGCGTAAAATCAACCAAAAAGCACGTACTCCTGATGTGAGTTTAACACTTTAATATAAATAGGTGTATTTCAATAAAGAGCTTAATCTCATTTATATAATTGGAGTGAATTCAAAAACAGTATGTAGTTGTTTAGATTGCATTATGATTCAGGGCTTTTACACCTTTTCCTTGGTCAAATTCAAGCACTTTCAAGGTCCTTTTACCAAGCTTTTCCAGCACCTTACAGCTGTTCTACGAATACATACATACAGTACTAAAAATTATTAGTTCATGTTTTTCATTTCAGGCGCTGACTTATTCTATTTCTACTTGATGTGAGAGACGTGAAAGAATTGCAGATACAATTTCAAGCATTTTCAAGCACTTGATCCAAAATTCAAGCACTTTTCAAACCTTGAAAAAACAACATTAAAATTTCAAGCACCTGTTCGGACAGGTGATTTCTAATGTGTGTAAATGTGGCTAATGGCTCAAATTCAATTGGATCTTTGGGTCTACTAATGCAGCTGCTTCTAACTATTTATTTAGAAAAGTATCCAATATCAGTTATTTTTATCAGTATCTTAAAAAAGATTTTAGTTTAAATCGAACCAGGACTCATTTTGGGGGTAAATTCATGTTAATGTTGCAGTATGTGAAGATGCTAACACACCTGAACTGCTCTTGACACCATTAACCAGGCCTTTTCCCGGGTTGAGGATCTCGCTCCTGGAGCCTTGGGTCTCAGACATCTTGATCAGCCTGGAGCTTCGGTCTGTGTCCTTCCTCCTGAGGGAGGCTGATCGAGGTGAGGCGGAGTCCTTGGAAGTCTGCTTAACTGGAGTAGAGGATCTCTTCCTGACTTCCCCCTTACGAGCTGGGGAGGCCGACTTGGGTTTGCCCTTTCTGAGGCCCTTGGTGGTCTTGTGCTCCTTTTTAGTAAGTTTTTCTGCGTGGTCGTTGAGTAGAGCCTCTGGATCTACCATGCACACGTCTCGGTGCGGAGGGTGGGGATGAGGGTCCTTCATCGGGGTAGGTGGGGGGTCATGAGTCTTCTGAGCTGACCTTGGCGATGGGGGATGGTGACCACCCCCAGCTCCAGATAATTTGTCCACTGGCAGATGTTCAGCGTCTTCATCCGAGTCCAGGTTTCCTTCTGCTGTTATGGACGGACACTCTTCCGTTTCTGGGGGAACGTCAGAATCAGACTGCGAAGGCAACGACTCGCTCGCTGATGTCGGAGGTGTTTCCTCTCCTCCGGCTAACGTCACAGCCAAACCAGACGACATGCCGCCGGGCGGCTGGTAGGGCCCCTTTCCAGCGTCTCCCTGGTAACTCTGAGTGTGGGGGCGCCTCTGCTTGTGCGACCTTCTTTTCACAGAGTGTTGCTCCTGATCGTCCTCGTCCCCTTCCTGGGAGTGGTCACTGCGGCCGCCCTCGCCCTCCTCGCCCTCGTCACTGGAGAGGTGATGAGGGCTCGGGTTGATGAACGATGGAGAGAGATCTCCTTTGCGATGTTTGTATTCGCAGGAGGAGTAGCCTGGATGGGAGGCAGAGGGGGAGGAAGTGGCTCCGGTGTCCAAGTCAGAGGGACGATCGGCCCTTTCGGCTCCTTTGCTAGATGTTTCTTTTGAGGAGGACGTAGAGGTACTGTGGACACCGGTCATCCACTCCATTGCTTCCATTGCTTCCTCTTCCTCCTCTTCCTCATCATCATCGCCATAACCTGGAGGAGGGGCACTTGGGCAGTCGTCAGGCTTCTGTAGTAGCTCCCAATCCGATATACTGCTCCTTCTCCTCATCTCTAATCTCTCTGGTGGCGTCTCCAACAAGCTTTTCTCCTCAACTCTTTCTGCCTCTCCTTTCTTACCATCTTCTGCTTTCTCACACATCTGTGGATCAGCTGTTGTCTTCTTCTCCTCTGTACTGTCTTTACATGTCTTTTCCTCAAGTTTCTTTTCCGTGGCCTCACTCGTTTGCTCTTTTACCTCCGGTGTTTTCTCCCTTTTCTCTTTCTCCTCCTCTGTTTTGGACACGTCTGTTGTGGCACATGTGGTTTTGCTAGCTCCACTATAACTGAGTGAAGTAAGTGAGGCTATCTGCTGAGTTGTTTCCATCACCACGTCAAGTTTGGACACAACAGTCATAGAGGTGACGGTGACTGTCTTCGTCTCTGTGGACTGTGTGGTACTTTCTACCACATGGGACTCAGATAATGATGAAAAAGTCTCACTTTGCTCAGCTACTTTGATTTTTTGACATTCAATACGACATGGTAGGGTGCTGTCCTCCATTTCAAGTGTAACAGGCTCCTCGTCTTCTGATGACTCCAGGGAAACCTTGTCAGAGGAGTCAGCCCTTTGGAGGGGAGAGACATGAAAGCAAGCTTCTGATGTGGAAAAACTCTCTGGCACCATTACTGGTTCGGTGCTTTGTAAAGACGGGGCTGCAGAGGATGTTGTACTCTTAGTTTCTAGCATGTAAAAACTATCAGTGCTTGACCCTGTTTCCATTTCAGGCTTTGCAGAAATGCTTTGGCCCTCAGTCTGTTTGGCAGTGGTAGACAAGACTGGAGATGGTGGTTTGGTCTCATCAGACTGGCTGGGTAAAGACACTTGTGTTGCAGGTTTCGTCGTCACCTCCATGTACTCATCTCTCTGAAACCCTCCGTAGCAGGAGCTTTTAGTCTTGAACGACGGCTCTTCTTTAGCTAGAGGTACTGCAGAGCTCGACATCGTGAAGGTTTTGCCTTCATCTCCAGACTTTTGGCCCAAAGGGGCAGACGTTGAGGCTGACGACGAATAACTGTACGACGTGGAAGAGTATGTTGAAGTAGAGTATGTTAAGGTGGTGTATGTGCAAGGCGATGAGGCGGTTTCCTCATGTTTTGTGGTGATATCTAGGGTCTGCCTCTCATCTAGACTTTCTTCTTGGACGTCTCTTTGGCTGTAATATTTATCATCACTTGGCTTGAATAACTGTGTTTCTTTCCTCTCTTCCTTCAATCCTACTTGACTCTCCTCACTGTAAAAATGCTCAGAATAACCTCCAGATCTACTCTGTCCGATGTCGGCGTAGCTAGCACTTAGAGGAGGGGAGGGACTAGATGTAGCCTTGGCTGTGGACTCTGAAAGGTCAGGTGGCAAAAAGCTGCCTGTCAGGCTGCTTGTGGACATTGGATGAAAAGTGTCCTTTCCCAAAAAGCTTGGCGATAGAGACACTTTGTCGTCATCTTTTTTGGTGAAATCCTCTGCCGATGACAACCTTCTCTTAGTGGTTGATTCAGGCGATAAATGCTTTTTGTCTGTGCCCTCATCTTTTATTGTTTCAGGAAGTTTTGGAGCGTCTGATGTAGAGAAACTGCCTTCGTCCATTCTGGGAGCACTTGGTTCTGGTGACGGAGTAGTTTTACCTACATCTTCACTTCTTGTTTCAGGAAGTTTGGATGTTGTTGCATCATCTTCTTTGAGTGGTTTTGTTTCAGGAGATGGTGTTCTTTTACTCACGTCCTGCTTGTCTGAAGCCGAGGCCTCATCAGAGGTTGGTTTACAGACTGTTTCCAGTTTAAGGACGCTTGATTCAGGCAGCTGAGACTTTTTATTTGAGTCCTCTACCTCTGCTAAAGGAGCACTATCACCAGAGCTACGTCTGCACATTTCTTTTTCAGATAGCTCTCTTGCACCTTTTTCCATATCTACATCACTTAACTCCTCATCTTCCTCATCCTCATCCTCATCTTCATCATCATCAACAGTGAAATCTTCCCCTTCTACGAGTAACCTTTTGTCTATCAGGCTCTCTTTTCCACCAGGGAAGTCTAACATGGATTTACAAGAGGCAGAGCCGCTAAGTTGACTATTGTCAGATGCCAAAACATTATCGTCTATTTCGTGTCCTGAAAATGTGGCAGCAGATGCAGTCCTTGAATCACTTGGAGTTTCTTCTTTCTCTAAAGGTGAAGCTTGAGGTAAAATGTCTTTTTCTGCAGGTGAATGCCGACCAGATGGAGATCCCTCTCTGTCGTGAGCAGAGGACTCCAGTTTCTCTTTGAGTGTCTCGGCAGATTTCTCTTTCTCCTTTTCAGTTTCTCTCTTTTCTGTGAATTCTCCAAAAGCTACGGGAGGAGCGCAAACTTGGGTACCGAGTTCTGATTGGCTCCATGAGGGAGAGGGTGTTTCCTGTCTTACGCCTGCTGATTGAACAGCAGCACTAGTAGAAAACGTACCACTTTCTCCTGTCGTTTGAAAAGCTGCTGCTGCAGCACCTTCCTTCGTATCCTCTTTCTCTTTCTCTGATTTCTCAGGTTTATCCTCTTTGGGACTGAAAGAGAAAGACTCAGCGGCCTGGGACATTTTGTTATCATGCACGTCTGCGGATGAAAAGCTCTTGTCAACATAAGGTGTATCTGGTCTTTCTTCTCTCTCACTCTCTTCCTCTTGGCCTTTCTCTCTGTCTTCATATCTAGGTGAGGCACTTTGACTGTGGTGGCTGCTTCTTTCACTCTCTGTGAGGGAAACTGGGCTGTAGTCGACTCTACTAAAGGACAGAGGCTCTTCTTTGTACTGATCATCCAGGAGGAACATGGCTCCTCCAACCTCTGTCTGGCTCGTTCTTCTGTTATCATCTATACCCATATCAGAGGCGTGATCGAAATCTAAAGAAACCTCACTTTCTTCTCTAGAGTCCAAGTCATGATCCTTTGGAATTGGCTTTTCATACGGATCGTACTTGGACGCAACAAAGGTTTGCTTTTCATCGCTGAGGCTTCCACTGACCGCTTCCTTCTCTGAGGTTGTTTTTGCAGCGTCTGATTTTACAACTTCAGCGCGGCCGGCATCCTCCGAATCCAACATAAAATATGAACAAGGCTGCGATAGTCCTGGAGAAGCCACCTCTCGCTCTCCTTCCATCTCCCTCTCTGCTTCCTTTCCTGGTTTATCATCTAGCTTTGCCTTTCCAGCTGCACTGACCCCTGAGCTGGTCGGTGACGGTGTTTGTTTCTCTTGTTGAGGTGGTTCCTCCACACTCGATTGGCTCTCAGTGCTCGAGAGAGTAGAGCTCCTGGGTTGACTGTCAGTGCTAGATACTGTCGACAACGCGGCCTTTTTCTCAGTTGAGTCTGACGCTGGTTCTGCTTTAGCTGCCGGGATATCAGAAGCCTTTTCTTGTTTCGTAAGAGAGGTCGTCTCCTCCTTTGATGTGACCAAATCAAAGGGCTCCGGCTTGGCAAGTGGTGCAGCTGTGGTTTCTGTTTTCACAACATCTTTGCCTGCTTCAAGTGAAAGTCTAGGTTCCTCTTTGCCAAACTCTTTAGGGTCTTCATCAATAGAAGGCTCCTGCATCGTAAGTGTTGGTATGATCATTGTGGGCTGCACTGATACTGGCGCTTTAGTTTGGTCACTTGTCTGCTGTGTTTGTGAGGAGGGCAGACCCGCAGATGAGATGTCATGTTCTGATTTTCTCGGCTCCACTGACAAAGGTCTGGAGCCTGCTCCTCCCATGCAAATGTCCTCCTCCTCTTCTTCCTCCCTGTCTTCGTCGGAGGAGTGAACCACAAATGCAGGTTTGAAATCTGACTTGGATGCCATTGCTGTTTCTGCTAATACTGTCTGTGCAGGTTGTTTGGGTTTGTCCAGATCTTTCTCCTGTAACTCCTCCCTCTCCCATTTCTCCTCTTTAGCGTGGTCTGCATCAGAGGAGTCTTTCTCAGTTATCTGATGTGACTTTGTGTCGGTAGCATCCTTTTTTGTCATCAATTTTTCATCCTCGTCCGGTTTTGTCTTATCATCTTTGTCAGTCTCATAGGTGTATTCTTTCTCTTGTTCCTTTTCCATTTTCTGTTCCTTGCTCAGTTCTGCAACATGTGTGTCGTCTTTTTCTTTCTCCATCTTCTCTTCTTGATGAGTAGTGACCTTTGTTTCTACATCTTGCTCTTTTTTCTCCTCTTGGATGTGACTGGGAGATACACAAATGTCATCTATCACGGGTTTCAGGTGTTCACTTGATGTAGTTACATAAGTGTCTTGCTGCATCTCTGTCGATGTAGCTCCAGCAAGCTGACCAGAGGCTTCCTCATGTATATGTTTATCACTAACGTCACAAATATCATCCTTTTCAGTTATCTCGTCTTGCAAGGTCTGAGACACGGTAAGATCTACCTGTTTTTTATCATCCTTCTTAGATTCAGACTCAAAAGGAAAATCATCTTTCTCTTTTTTCTCATCTTTGGCACTGAATGTTGGATTGTGCATCTCCTTCTCTGTCTCCTGTTTAACTTCCACTGGGATGGTTTCAACTTTAGATAACTCTTTCTCTTTTGCGTCCTTGGATCCCTCCACACTGGAATCTGTTTCTTTCTCCTTTTTTGTGTCATCTTTTTCAGTTTCTTTATCTTTACTTTCCTCCAAAATGGGTTTGTGGTCAGAGATATCAGCCTTCTCCTGCTCTTTAACCTCCTGTTTGTCAGAAATGTCACTTTGTTCTTCCTCTTTGTCATCCTTTGTAGTTTTGACAGAAGTATCATCCTTCTGCTCCTTCACAGATACAAAATCAGAACTCTTTCCTTTTTCCATTTCATCCTCTTTGACTATAATTTCCTTATGAATCTCATCCTCTTGGATTTCTTTGGCCTCCTCCTTGGATTCAACATCAGATGTAACATCTTTCAACTCGACTTTCGTCTCCTCATCTGCAGGGGATTTTACACCAGCAGTGTCTTTGCTTTCCTCCTCCTTGGTAGATTTGATAGCAGAGATTGTATCCTTAATGATCACTGTATCTTTTTCTTCTTTGATGGGTTTGATAGCAACGCTATGATCTTGAACTGACACCTCTTCCGCAGTGACAATTTCCTCATCTGCTGCTTTCTCTGTTTTTTCTTCTATCGTTGATTTGATTTCTTTCTCCTTTTCGTCTTGCATGGCGGGTTTAGCAGCAAATTCGTCCTTGGATGTTTTGACAGTGGAAATATCTTCGCTCGTCATTACATCCTTTTCCTCCATCTTGACTGGTTTGACAGCAGAAGTGGCATCTTTATCTTTATCCGTTTCTTGCCCCTTTTCGTCCTCTGTGACTGGTTTGACAGCGTCCTTGAGGGTCTCTTTTGCTTCTACCTTGGTTAACGCAGCAGATAATTGATCATCTTTACATACTTTTGAATGCTCCTCCTCCATCTTGGTACATTTTATGGCAGCAGTATCGTCTTTACTTTCCTCTTGTTCCTTTTCTTCTCCAAGTGTTGGTTTAACAGCAGAAGTATCTTCCTTACTTTGCAGTTGATCCTTTTCTTCTGCCTTGGTAAGCTTTACATCAGTAGTATCGCCTTTACTCGTGTCTTGCTTCTTGTCTTCTTCTGTTGTGGGTTTAAAGATGTCGGAGTCATCTTTGCTTGTTGTCACATCTTTGTCGAGCTCCTTGGAAAGTTTGGTGTCAGAACTATCATCTTTACTCGTCTCTTTCTCTACTTCTTGCTCTGCGGTTTGCTTGGCAGCAGGAATTATATCTTTGCTCACCGTTGCATCCTTTTCCTCCACTGTGGTTAGGCTGACGGGTGAAATAACATCTTTACAAATCTCTTGCCCATTTTCTTCTTTCATGGTTACATCAACAGTGATGTCACCCATGTCTTTGTCCTTTTCCCTCTGCTCATCTGTAAAGGGCTTAGAGGCAGAAGCATCTAACTTTTCCATATCTTTCTTTTCCTCAATCACTTTGATATCTGATGTTTCCGTCTCCTTTTTCTTCTCATCCATAGCAGGCTCAATAATGGGCATGTCATCCTTCTTTACTTCTTTCTCCATCTCATCTTTAACAGGTTTGATATCTGGGGTTTGGACCTTTTCAATCTCTTTCGATTCGGTCTTTATTGAGCTATTATCAGAAAGATCACCCTTTTCTGTCTCTTTCTTCTCTTCCTCTTTCAAAATCTCACTATCAGGCACATCATCCTTTTTAAGCTCAGTTTCTTTAACCTCACCTTTGGTTTTGAGGTCAAAATCATCATCTTTCTGCTGCTGCTCCTCTTTGATGAGTTTGACCTGAGAAGCAACAGCTTCCATCGTTTCTTCTTTAGTAGTTTTGACATCAGGACGGTGGTCTCTTTCTGGCTCTTTCTGTTCCTCTTTAATGGCTCTATCAACAGTGAAAACCTCCTTTGCAATTTGCTCTTCTTTGATGGGTTTAATATCAGAGGTATCAACCTTTACTGCCGCTTTTTCCTGCTGAATGGACATAACTGCGCAAACATCTTCCTGGATGACAGATTTCTGTTTTAGCTCATCCTTGATTTGTATGACATCGGCGGCGTCCTCCTTTTCTTTCTCCTGTTCCGCTTTAAAGGTTTTTACTGCAGATTTATCTTCATGATCATCATCATCGTCTTTCTTGTTATCATCATTATCATCATCATCATCCAAGAAATGACTCTCCCTCTCTGTGAATTGACCTGTGACAGGCGCTTTAGGTTCTTTCTCTTTAAGCTTTTTGTCAACCTCTTCATCACGCTGTCCAGACGGCTGAACTTCTGTTAAAGACGCAGCAACAACAGGGATCGTTTCCGGCAGTTTGCCTTCATCTTTTGTCACTGGTGAAGCGTCTTTTACGGACTCCTTCATCACTGCAACCTCTTTTATGTCCTCCTCAAATGATTCGTCTAAAGATGTTGAAACTTCTGATTCCTTCTGATCAGCTTTCTGTTTGTCAACATCTTTTTGTGGTTCCACGTCGTCTGTCTTTTTAGTTTTGTCTTCAGCTGCTGTGACGACATGGAGGAGCTCCTCTTGCTTTTCCAGCTCCAAATCGGGAAAGACCTTCATCTTGTCTTCCACTGGTGACTGACGAAGAGGAGAGTGAGCTGCACTCGCTGGTCCGGACTGTGGAGGGGAGGCCATTTTCACAGTGATATCATCCGGGCTGAAGCAGCGGTCTTCACTCTCTGAAGTCACTGAGTCTGATCCGAAAGGTCTAGTCGGCACAACGGATGAAATATCTTTAGCTGGAACAGCATCTATATTTTCCTCTTCAACTGGTAGGTGGACTGGTTTGGTGTCTTGTATAGAAACTGGAGACACTGAGACAGCAGGCTTTTCGATATCTGCCTCCTTACTCTTTAATAATTGGGAGGAAGCGTAGCCCTCTTGAAGTTTTTCAAGTGAAATGTCAACATTAGGAGTTTGGTCTTCTTCCTCCTCTTCTTCTTCTTCTTCCTCCTCTTCAGCCTGAGCTTCAGGAGCTTGAGCTGCTGTCTTCACTTCCGTAACAGGAAGCTGTAAGTCATCTGACGGAGACTTGGATTGTTTGTCTTCTTCTAAAGAAGGTGGTGAAAGAGTTCCCGCAGAAAGGGGCTGCTCTTTGCCTTGGCTGGTGTCAGGCAGGGTTGGGAGGGTAACGGGGCTTTTGGGCGGTTCCTCAGCCGGAGGTGCTGCGACTGATGCCACAGATTGGTCTTCGGCGATAGAAGTCGGGAAGGAGGACACTTTGTCGTACTCTGTGATGGACGTTGCAGAAGACACATGCTCCTCTTCAGCCAGAGGAGCAGTGATGATGTTGGTGAACGCTGATACCTGCTCCTGCACACCTGGGATTAAACTTTTCTCGGACATAGCCGCGGCTTGTATCTCCCTCATGCCGTGGATGTTTACAAAGGACTCTGTCTGATCTGGAACGGAGATGTCGTAGTTACCGACGTCGTACTGAAGGTGCGGTATCCTCTCCTCCGCCTCCTCGTGGATCTCCTCGTCAGAGATGGTCTGCTCCGTCTCAGAGTAGCCGGGGATGGTCTCGTCTTGGATGTAGGAGATGGGTTCGGCTGCAGCGGCTCCTTGAACGACTGAGGTTATCGGAGCTGTGGCCCCTCCTACGTGTGACAGGTAGCCCTCCTCCTCCTCCTCTTCTTCTTCAGCTGTAGTCAGAATTTCAGTATTTTTTCTTTCAGTGATTATTTCTTCTTCAGCTGCATCTTCAGGTTTGATCTCTTCATCTGCTATTGCATCCAAATCTTCTACCTCCTCCAGTTCAGCTTTCTCCACTGCTTCCTCCTCCTCTTCCTCCTCTTCCTCCATTTGTAGCTCCTCTTTTGTCAAAACCTTAGCTGACAGGTTTTCTGATTTCTCCATTTCTTCTAATTCATGTTTCCTGTCAAGCCCATCGTCCTTCCATTTTGCTTCGTCTTCCTCTTCACCTATTCCCATATCTTCCTCCTCCTCCTCCTCTATTGTTTTCTTTTCAGCAGCGGGGGCCTCTTCTTCCTCCTCTTCATCTTCCTCATCCTGAGTGGCCGCTCCTTCGTCCTCAAACTTCTGAGCCTCTTCCATTTCTCTCTGTCTCTCGTCTTTAACTTCAGCTTTTGCTTCCGACGCCTCCTTTTCTGGAGACTTTGCGCCGGCTGGAACGTCAGGTACAGTTTCTTGTGCTTCCTGCTTGTCTTGGGAAAGGCTTTGTGCTGTCGGCTCACAACTGTCTGGAGGCTCCGCCGACACAGCCACAACTTCAGCTTTTTTCATAGCTTCAAAATCCTTGGTGAGGTCTTCAGGGGTCGAAGACACAGACGTGCCCTCAACCCCTCCGTTCACTATTGGTTCAGGTTGAATAGTTTCCTGTTTTGGCTCCTCGGGCTTCGGCTCAGCAGGTGAAGCCTTTGCTGCTTTGACTTTTCCAGTCTTTGCTTTACTTGACGCTTTAGCTTTGTGTAATGTCTTTCTGACTTCTGGTGTAAACGGTTTCAGGTCAGGCTTTGTAATTTTTCTCAGCTCTGGTTTGGATGCGTCCTTTTTTTTGTCCTCTTTGGACTTAACATCTTTCTTTTCATCCTTTTTAGCCGAATCATCTTTCTTTACTTTCTTGATCTCTTTCTTCTCCTTGTCCTTTTTCTCGTCCATTTTTGACACCCTTTCCTTCGAGTGCTTTTTTAAGGATTTTTCTTTGAGGAGTTTTTTCTTTTCTGGCACATCACTTTTAGATTTGATAGTTTTAGTAGGCTTTTTCTCCTCTTTTTTCTCCGATATATTTTCCTTGACAGAGTCACTCTTTGCCTCTGTGGCGGCTGACGTATCATCTTGTCCTTCAGTGTCTTTCTTTGAGGCCTTTGCGGTAGTCTTCGGGGACGACTTGAGACTCTCTTTGCTGTCTGTTCTTTGTTTTAGCTTGGTTTGTTTTATAACAGAGGGAGGAGCTCCGGAGGCAATGTCCTTTTGTGTGGCTACAGGATAGCGCAAGAAGTCAAGGTGCTTTAATTTTTCCAGCCCCTCCAGGATCTTGTTTTGTGGTGCATTCCCGGGGAACAGCACTCTGATAATTTTTTCTGCAGGGTTGGCAGGAAGCCAGACGACTAAGGCTGTAACTGATGTCAGGTAGGGCACAGATATTTCTCCTTCTTTCCCGTTGGGCAGCACAATACCAGTTTTGGCCTTGCTGTTGCCAGCCCACTTCTGCATTAAAAACTGCATCTCTTTGCTATCTTTGACAGGGTTGAGAATATACATGTCTAACCTGCCCACTCCCATCTTGTGGAACAGAGTAATTGGCTCAATGGTGTTGCTCACCACTCGACAGAGAGGCTCTGGTTTGATTCCTAGTTTGTTAAGGTACTGCAAAGTCAGGGAGGCTTCTTCGATGCTGCGTTTCACTTTAAGATTAGATTCGGACATACGCAGCTTCTCCGGCACGTTGAAGAATACCACCCCGAGTTCAGGAGAGATCAGGTTCTTCATCCAGTCGCTGTAGTTGATGGAGCCTTGGGACTGCTCCTCATCCTGTTCTGCTATCTTCCTCTGAAGCAGCCCGTTGATACCGGGGAGATTGTCAGCGCCGATGTGTGTGAGCAGAATTGAGTCAATGCGGTCCAAGTGACGAACCAGCTTCCAGAAGCACGACTTGCGTTCAGAGCCGCCATCCACCAAGATGTTGAAGCCGTTCACAGCAAAGAGAGCAGAGTCTCCTCGTCCGCCGGGAAAGATGTAGCAACACGGCTTGGACAGTTTCAGGAAGCCTCCGGACGTGGGTGGCTCCAGGAGGTCAAAAGACGAAGGGACGTCGACCGTCTCAGAGACGTACTCTGTGAACTCGGTGACGCCCTCCATCTTGGGAAGGACAGACTCAGGGTTTAGTTTGTATTCCAGAAACTCCCGCAGGGTCTGCTGCTGTCCCAGGGAGCTCCAGCCCACCTCCCCGCGGCAGGACACAGTAAGTGTAGCCTGCTGCTTGGGGGCTGTTGTGCCCAGTAATTCACTGACCTGCAGGAGGGACACACCAGGACACACCAGTCAGTGATGGATGCATACATGTGGGAGACTTACGTTGGTAAGATATGCAAGAAATACATAAAAATGAATAAAATATTCAACTTGCAGACCTTTATGTCAAGTATTGTATGTGTTAAAAATGTTTTCAAGAACCAAACAAAGATACATTTCATTGGAAGTTGAGAAAGTTGGGGACTGAATACTCTCCTTTGTGTATTTCTGTCCAAATCCGGTTGTTTTTGCCCACAGGAACAATAAAAATGCTAATAATGTATCACTGCATGTGTCTATCCTTTCATATTCAACTATTTTAAAAGTCAAAGCCATTCATGAATGTACAGCACCCATTTTTCATGAGATTGTTAGAGGACAGTAGATTTGACTCACCCCAGGATCAGCAAAGACACGCAAAAAGGTCTGGTAGGTGAAAACCCCAGTTTGAAGAAGAAGGCCACCGTGATCTGAGCTCTGACCGCTCAAGACCAGAAGCTTGTGTCCGGCTGAGTCTGTGACTAAAGACTGGATCTGGGACACAGAAAGAGGGAGAGGGAAGAGGACAGTTAAAGGAGAGACAGAGATTCCAAGACAGAGAGAGAGTCACTGGCAAAAGATGCACTTTAATTGTGTCAAGGTTGAGAAAATGTGGCAATTCATTCTGAAAAAAAATAAAAGAATGGAACGGAAGACGACCCACTCTGCAACCCACTCTTCCACTGAGCCACAGTCACCCCAAATATTGATGTCGGTTGCAAAAATCAAGTATCGGTTGAGCTATAGATAAAAACAATAATGACCAGCCTTGTAAGGAATTAACGGGTAAATGTGTCAGTCAAAGAGACGTACTTCAAGGTACCCTTTTATCAAATATGCCACACCATTGATATGTAAGTACATGCAACCAGTAGCGTCCCGTCGCTCAGAATACGTTGACATTTACCTCTGCTACGATGGTGTCTTCTGAAGGGTTGACAAGGACAACGGTCTCTAGGACATCACTTCTGTGGTGCAGAGTTCTTTGTCCTGAAGGAAATTGAAAACATCACGTTAGCATCTTTTATGAATAAAGCACTTTAGGTTTATTAGGTTCTCCATCAAGGCCCCAAGACTGGACGAGGTTAACAAGCTGACGACTTACAGACCCGACGTGGTAAACATCTTTAAGAGGTTTATGCTGCATTGTGCATCGTATTTGGGGCAATCACTGTATAGAGACAGGCAACCCACTTGTGCGTAAATGCAAGAACAAAAGTTGGAACAGGAAATAGGTCACTGATGAGTGAAGTTAACGTATTTTTAAAAAGCCATTTTTTACCCTTCATATAAGGTATCACACCTGGTTTCTTGTTCTGCAGTTTGTCCTTGTTTGGAGGATTGAAATCCACACACAAAAACAAAGGTAATATCACAGGATGCACTTCATTGTTTCCCATACATTCTTATGAATATTCATCATAATTATGCATCAGCACTTAATTCCTCTCAGGGGTGATGTTAAGCTTCTAATTCCCCTTTGTTTCAGCACAGATGCAGGCACTAATATTAGAGAGGTCTAATAATAGGGGGATCTCGGTGACTCCACAATCCACCGGGATCTTCAGAGCGTCCCTTGAGTTTGCGGTTCTTCGCCATTTTTTTTTTTTCAGGATCCGTGCCGTCAACATGTGTTTTCTGTGGAAAAAACCCCTCATCCTCGGCCTCAGATGCTTTGTTTTATAAAGAGACATTAAGACATTATGAAATTACAAAGGAGGATCATTAACAGCCAAGATGCATGAGTTTGAATGAAATTGATAAGAAAAGTAATTTCATACAATGAGGAAGAAACTCAGCTTCTATATCGAGGAGGTAATCAGTGCCGTATTTAAAAGTCTAGACCGTCTGTGAGTCAGAGGAACAAGCGCCCAATAAGTCGCTGTTATGTTACAGATCGCAATCACAGCCCTATTATCCGCCCTGAGCTCAAGATTGTATTTGACGCTTTCTTATTCCTCATCGAGCTAAAAGCCGCTAACGTTGTAACAGTGATCAAAAAACATGAGCTTAATTGAACGGTTTTAAGTTCCATCACATTTTCCTCTTATCTAGCAAATAGCCATCTGTGACATTCTCATATGAGCAAATGTCAGGAGTTTTTTATTTTTATCTTCTCTCTAAATTCAGATCATGAAAGCTTTGAGCTTTTTTGGGGGGTAAATGAGTCTGGTCTAAAAGTTGCATTTCACATTTTCAGCAGACACAACAATGATTTACGCGTAGAAACCAACAAGCTAATCCATAAATTCATCTCGAGCTGGTTATTATTATTCTATTCTATTATTCTTAATAAATATACTTTCTTAACGGGGGGTGGCACGGTGGTGTGGTGGTTAGCACTGTCGCCTCACAGCAAGATGAGGGTTTCCTGGTTTGAATCCGTAATGGGGCCCTTCTGTGTGGAGTTTGCACGTTCTCCCTGTGTCTCCGGGTTCTCCGGTTTCCTCCCACAGTCCAAATACATGCAGGTGACTCTGAATTGCCCATAGGTAAAATGGTTGTCCGTCTCTATGTGCCCTACGCTAGACTGGTGTCCTGTCCAGGGTGTACCCCGCCTCAGCTCGAGCTCCAGCCCTACGCAACCCCATCAGGGAAGAGCGTTGCATAGTAGTATTTTGTGCTTCTCCTAGAAAATGTTCAAAAAACACATCATTTTTTTTAAATGCTGCATTTCAGTGCCTTTCTCTTTCACACAAAACTGGCTGGGTTGTCTTATTTCACAGTCTGTAGGTTGGTGGGCACTCCAGATACTTTTAAACAAACATTTGGTTGGGCTTTCCAGGATGCACCCCTTTTAATACTGCCTTGTGTTTCTACAAAGTCCCCGGTTTATGTCTCATGTAAGGCAATTCCCTTCATCTTATCCTGTTTAAATTCATGACAGGCGCTGCAGCATACAAATACAATCCCTTTGTGAATATGAGCAGAAAGAACCGCAGCTGAACAGACGATGAGTGAAAAAACAGAAGGTCAGATGTAACAATAACAATTCAGCATCAGTGTTAAAAAAAACCCTGCAGATTTAAGTCAATTCCAACTGTCGCACACTTCACTCCATAAATGTCAAACAAACATTCAGAAAGCTTCACTTAAACAAACTAGAGGATGTGGCTCCCTCTGTTGATGTTGCCATAGCAACGCAGTGATGGCCATATGTTTTTGTCATGCTGCAGACACACCGCCGCAGTTCTCATCACTAATGTGGGGTAAAAAAAACCAAAGGTATTTTTACTCGGTTGCCCCTTAATGCAGCGAGCGAAGGAGAGGACAGTGATGGATTTTGTTGTTGATGGACAGAGATCGATGATACCCGTCACCGACCAAACGAACGCGCTGGTGCAGCAGTCAGGAGGAGTTCTAACACTTCAGCAGGTCTGCCCACAGGCGCGTCCGGTTTCACAGCGCGGTGACTAAGCTGCGAGGGCGACCGATGATTTGAATTGTTTTTTTTGCTTTCATACTTCTAACGCTGAGAAGAGCAACCTAGTCGATACAGATACTGGCGCCAGGGTAGGAATTTATAAATCCACTTTCAGAAGAATGAAGCGTCCCTTTGACCTCCCGCTGTGCTTTCCCCGGGTAAAACGGAGGAGAAGAGAGTGCATTAGCTGCGGTTGATGGCTGCCTGCGGGGCGACTGCTCGCTGACACTGCAGACTGTTACGACGTGATACTACAACAACAAAGACACTCTAAGTCAGACTGAAACGCTGCGGTTTCTCCCTGGGGTCGGTCAGGGAACATTAACGGTGCAGAGCGTCTGAGAGGACTGTCGCTGCCACTGCAGGCTGGAGGCCTCTGGGATCAGGTTCACTTTCACCCCCCGAACACAGCAAATGGACAGGAAGCTGTGGAGGTGACATTGGTGCACAGAGACTGTAAAAGGCCGTTAAATACTCAGATTTGTTTTCAGGATAGAAACATTGTTTGTCATGATGTTTGACAAAGGTGTTTTATTTAGCAATCATGCTTTAATTCTGCAGCTGCAACGATTAGTCAGTGAATCGATTAGTTGATCGCCAGACAATCAATCAGCAACCAATCTCTAACCCATCGGCTATGTGTCTCACTACAGTTTAGCCTCAGGGGATAACGGCAAATATTTCAGGCTTTGTCATTGGTCCGATTAGAAACTTGAGATGCGATAACAGAGTTGATGTGCATATGAGTGCAGATAAATAATAACAAAAAGCTGATGAAGAGCTAAATCGTCGTCAGACAAAAGCCAATGGATTCCATGACTGCACTTTTGCCGATGCGCTCCACCTCGTTTGCTCTCCACGCGGACTGGACTTTTTACCTGCATGCAACCAAAGCCTGTTTAAACGTGATTGTTTGATACTTCTCAAACTACAAACGCAAACCAGACCTCTTCCCCTTCCTAAATCTCGCCTACAGAGTCTGTTTATAGTGATTAATCAGCAACTATTACAAAAATAGACTCATCTTTGAAGTCATTTTTAAGTTAAAGTAAAGTGTGGATTATTGTAAATTTAATATTTTTGGGGCGAGCAAAACAAAACATCTGATCTATCACTTATAGCCTGAACCAACAGGCAGTGTGAATGGGGCTTTAGATTAGCTCAATTTAGCATTATTAGCTTAGTTTAGTTACTTGCTTGACTTAGTTATGCTTTGAAAATCAAAAAAGTTTGCAGCCTTAGATCCATGCTCGAGTCTCTCTTAACTGTTCCAAGGCCGAGGCTCAAAACCAGAGGTGACTGTACCGACGCTGTCGGAGCGCCTCGGCTTTGGAACGACCTGCTTGAGGCTTGAATCAGTGTCCTGTTTGAAATCACTTCTTAAAACGCATGTTTATAGACTTGCCTTCCTGTGATGCCGTCTCTTTATCCTTTCACCTCATTGCTCTTCTTTCTTTGCAAGCAACTTACATTAATCATCTAATACGCTAAAAAGATTTTCCTTTGTCCGATGCTGCTCCATCTCCCCCTCTTTTTCTATTACATGATGTGTAAATATGGTTTGTTGTATATGTTGTATCTTCTTGGCTTTTAATACAAATTATTTGTTTTGTTTATACGGTAAATATATGTTTGTATTTTGGTTTGTGTTATATCAGAGCACTTTGTAAACAGCTGCTTTTAAAGGTGATATACAAATCAAGCTATAATTATTATTACTATCATTATTATCATTATTATAATTATTATTATTATTATTATCATCATCATCTCTTTGGGCTTGAGGGAAGTGTGATGAGCATTTTAAAAGAGATATTTTGCAGCCGATCTCTGACGCTCTGATCCACGGGGACTTCTGCCGAGGTGACGGGCCAAACGCGTTGCCATGACACAGACCTGGATTAAAATGGGTAAAGTATCCTTTTAACTGTTTCATGAGGTCAAAGAGACCAAACACCCTCTGTGTGACAGTGGCATACGTCACACTGACACACACAGTTTGGTTTCTTACTTACACAAATATGATAAATGAGCTCATCCTAAAGAAAGCTGTCACACGGGGAAGACGGATGGATCTTTTGATGACTGGAGTCAAGGTGGGAATCGACTTTTCTCTGCAGTGCACCAGACACGCCTTGATGAGATACATCTCCACCTCCTACAGCCTTTTTTTTCTGCCTGTATTCAGAATATTAACCTTTGGTCTCAAAAACTATCAAGGATACTAGTTACAGGCGTATTTCAAGGAAGGTCTTCTGCAGCAGAACGACGTTTATTACACAATAAATAACACAGTCAGTGTCACTGTTGGGTAACACGAAGACAACTGTGGTATTCATGATAAAACTTCCATCATCGCAGCAGTCGTTTAACCCAAGAATCAGGCTTCCTACACATTTTCCATTTCTAGATCCCAGACTTTTCCAGACTCAAATTTCCAGACTTCTCTGAGGATTTTTTTAAGTCAGTCTTAAAACACCTGAATACCAATAGTTAGATGCTTATAATGTAAATGAATTCAATTCAATTCAATTTTATATAACAAAAGTTATCTCAGGACACTTTACAGAGCAGGTATGGTCACACACTCTATGACTTATTCATGATTTACATAGACCCAACAATTCCCCCGTAGAGTACAGTGGCAACGAAAACCTTCCCTATAACAGACAGGAACGTCAGATAGACCCAGCTCTGTGGAGGACGGACATCTGTCTGCACCGGAGAGAGGAAGGAAAGGAGAGAGAGAGAGAGAAAAGACAGACAGAGATAGACAAAGACAGACACACTTCCAGAGATGCAAGCAACTAAAGCGTAACAGTAACTATAATAATATCTATAGTAATGTGAATATTACTTACATGTTATGGCAGTTAATACAGCAGAATAGTAGAAACAGACACATCTAAGGTGATAGAACATGAAAATGATAATAATTATGGTGGCAAACATGATCAATGATGAGTAGGGGCAATAGCATCTACGATTCAGCAAGACACACCACTGATGGTGTTTTTATGGTTAAAAAAATAGTTTATAGTTTATTAAACTAGTGATAGTATATATGAGTAAAAGTGATAATAGCAGCAGGAGCACGGCAGCAGGCACCACCACGATCAGCAGAGACCTGATGGTTTTAAAATCCAGCTTTTAACACGTATGTTCAATTCTGACTGTATGCTATAGGTTTCAAAGTAATTACAAGGCCTTTTTTACCTACGTATTGTAGCTCATATAAGTGAATGAACTTCAAACTGAGACGTGTTCAACGCACAGCATTTTATTCAAGCTAAATGCTAAAAGAGTGAACTTAATAACTGTGAACCTGCGACACTACAGACAGGAACTGCGTGCTGTCTTATTGTGGTCTTGTTTTTATTGTGTTGCATGCATTCTGTATTTGTGTTTCTGCTTTGAACGCTGTGGTGTGATGTGTCCTGCGTCTTGAATGATGTTTTCCAAATTGATGTTATATATGCTATTTTGTCATGTTTGTTAACTGCTGTGCATGTTTTGTAGATTGCCCAGGCGAGTAACTTTGTAATTTTAATCAAATTTTTTCTATATTCTATATTCTGTTCTGTGTTTAGGGTGACTTTAACATCTGTCTAGGGACTACAGATGAAAAATAGCCTCTTGGCTAATTCTGGCGCATTTACAGTAATGTTATTAATGTGCACTGTCCCTGTTTTCAAATGAACTGAACTTCAAACAAAAGAAAAGTACAAGTCAAACATAAGTCTTTGCTTCACTGGCTTTTAGATGGAGTAAACATACTTGTAGACAAATAAAATTATTATATATTAAAATAAATCGTGAATAAAACGTAGACGACACTTATGGAAAAAATTAAATTAATGAGAATCGCAGTTGCACGGTAACCATGGTAACCTGACACCGTTCCACAGACACATTGATTAGTTTCATATCATCTACAGGTCGGCTCTGTTGCGTTAGTAAAACTTGTTTTGATTTGAAGAAGAAACTGTTTTTCAGCATATATATATATATATATATATCGATCTGGGATCGATGGCTGATCAGATAATATCATACTGGTCAATATTGTATTTTGAATTGGTCATAAACACAAAGAGAAAACATGTATTTTTTATAGGCATCATATAAATGGTATTATTAAAGTATTTTTCTGCTGCGACGCTTTCGCTGTGACAAAATCTGGCTGAAGACGGACAAACAGAAACACAAACTAAACAAAATACTCTCAATGACCTCTGTGGTAGTCCCCGCTACAGTCTACCAGCATTGCGCCTGGTCAACTTATAGAAATACGGCCAGCCTGACTGTTAATGTGGCATCTTTATTTATGATGTGCGACGTGCCAGGATATGGATTTAAGGCCGTGTTGTGGGAATTTTGTATATTTGTAATTCATAATCATAGTTTTGTCAGGTCAGACACAGATCAGTGTCTCCTCTGTCTCACCTTCTCAATGGATAATGCAAATAACTGCCTCATGATGATATAATGGCATATTTGTGCATCTGTGTTAGAGACCTTGTGATGAGAGAGGTTCAGAATGTTCAGAATTGTAATGTCTAAGGCATGTTTTTGATTGGTCTAAAGACGTCACCCAACCAAGGCTATTCGCGTCCTGTCTCTTCCCCTAAAAGACGAGATTTGGCTCATCGTCATTCCTGCTAGACTAACTTTGTGAGGACGCAGGGGTGAACGTATTTTTGTCTGCAGAGGAAAATGCTTTGGCAAAATAAACCACGGAGAAAAAAGCTGATCCTGTTTGTTGATCTTTATTGAAGAATCCATTTCCACAACAACCATAAATGTGAACTTGACCTGTTTATATGTCCAAAAAAGTCTTTATGATTCCAACCGCCCACAGAAATACTGAGTAATGCGTAATCCAGCAGAGGTCTTTGTATGAACTGACATCACACGTCTGCATGATCCCTTTTCTTGACCAAAATAAACGCTGGACGTCCTGTGCCCCGCTTCTGTCTGTTGACTTAGGGATCTTGGAAAGCGAACTCTTCACTCCATCGCTCCGCTCATAAACTGCGAGGCCCGGAGGAAGGAAGGTCATTCGTCAGACAGAACTCGGTTTCGGCTTATTCCGGCTCTTCCTCAGCTGACCTGTTTGATATAAATATCCGTGCTGAACTCCCAAAACGAGAGCGCTCTGTTTCAAAGACGACTAAAACGGAGCACTGATCGACCCAGGCCCAGCCACTGCACTGCTCCAGATAGCACTGCTCCACATTTACACGTGGCAAGAAGGGAGGGTGAGAGGGTTCAAGGAAATTTAACACATGTAACACGAGCGGTAGCTACTTCTATGGAGACTCTGATACAGTTCAATATGCATATGTTTGTTAAAATCCAGTTTAAGAAGTGGAGACCAAACTTTCAAATTAAAGTCACCGATGATGTGAGCACGGCATAAGATCAGTGTGTCAGAGCTTAGTTTCAGAAAGATGTCAGTGTATCATAAAGTACAACGCAGAGCTGAACATGATTCAGTACCAAGGACAGCTCCTCTTTCAAATGTTAAAGTCATTATTCGAGTGTAAGGCCAGACGGAAAGATAACATCCTGTCCCAAGTATAAAAACCAATGAGCCTGATAATGGATGGTGTTATGCTATGAAAGCCATCCACGTCAGCACACACACACAACTATGGTCAAAGCATTTAATGTTGTTTTAATGCAACTTTCCAGCCCAGAACACTGCAGAGAAAATGTCAATCGCTGTTTTCTGTTAGTGAAAAAGACGGTTTATAAACTTTATAAACTAAACTTTTCCTGGGACACAGATATAAGATATAAAGCAAATTTTCTTGCAACACATTTTGGCTATGACATGTTGCACCTTCCACCTTCATGTGGCATAAAGAAACAATATTTACGGTCTGTGTATATGTATAAATATATGATCTGTGTTACTGTTATTATCATAATCCCAGGGCTGTCTTTATTTACTTCTTTATCATCTTTTATTTGTCGTTTTTTATATTTGTAAGTGTTCCTGTTCCTTTTAATGTGCAAGTTAAATTTCAAGTTTTGCTTTTGTGGTTGCTTGCATCTCTGGGATTGTCTGTCTTTGTCTCTGTGTGTCTCCTTCTCTCTCTTTCTCTTCCAAAGACAGATGTCCGTCCTCCATAGTGCTGGGTCTGTCTGACGTTCCTGCGTGTTAAAGGAAATGTTTTTGTTGCCACTGTGTGCACAAGATTCTGGATTACTGTTTATAATAACTATAATAATTAGCGACACGGTGATGTGGTGGTGAGCACTGTTGCTTTACAACAAGTGGGTTCCTGGTTCGAGTCCCGGCTGGGGCCCTTGTCTGTGTAGTTTGCATGTTCTACCCGTGTCTGCGTGGGTTTTCTCCGGGTTCTCCGGTTTCCTCCCACAGTCCAAAGACGTGCAGGTGTTCGGTTCATTGATGACTCTAAATCACCCGTAGGTGTGAATGGTCTTCTGTCTCTGTTCGTCTCTATGTGCCCTGCGATAGACTGGCATCCTGTCCAAGGTGCACCCCGCCTCACGCCCAATGTCAGCTGGGATCGGCTCCAGCCCCGCGTAACCCCGACAGGGACAAGAGGTTGAAGATGAATGAATGAATTAAGTAATTACTACTACTTTTATTAAAGATAGTGCGACTTGTTGCTGCTCACAGGGGAAATCGTTGGGTCTTTAAATCATAAATAAGTCACAGAGTGTGGTCTTTACCTACTCGATATGTAAAGTGTCTTGAAATAACCTCTGTCATAATTTGGCACTGTAAATAAAACTGAATTGAATTGAACAAATAATGTTTTACTCCAAAATATGCTTTTTGAAGAATACTGGATTGAATTTAGGCCATATTTGGTTAATATGACATATTAATAACAGCAGAAAATAGCCACATATTTGAGGTGGGGTGTGAATTTTAAATCATGGATATGACCCTGCATTTGTTTATAAGTATAGAAATACATTTATATGTAAATAAATATGTTATTTATGTATTTGTGGTCATATATTGTTTTCCTTTTTTTATTACATATCATTTTTAATTATTTATTTTACATAGTTCTGAACTCAGTGTATTTATAATGTATTATAATTATTATTTTTCTGACACAATATATATTTTTCTGAAATAATAATTTGAATTTGATAATTGAACAATAATTTTATGCGAAGAATTTGTTTTTTTTTCATTATTTAATTGTGAAATAATACGTTTGGCTCTTGGAAAGTCAATTTGGGCTCATTTTATTAAAGAATAAAACTCATTAATGAATCAACAAAATGATGTATTCTAGACACATAGGGCACAATACATGTATTAAATAATTGTGTAAATTCAAGCTATGAGAGGTGGATGATGAGCATCAAATACTGCTAACTCATCGAGGACAACTGTCCCTGTGGGGCTCTCTAACGTGGCTGAGCTGACATCGAGCAAATGTGTTCATGTCTCAAGGATTTGGTACTTTCCACGAAACATTTCACACTTTAAGATCCCTGCTGGTACAGCTCAAAGAAGGGACGACCGGTGTGGTGTATAATTAAAATAAACATGATCAGTGAGGACGGCCAGAGAAAGATCAAGGAGGACGTTCACATCTCACATCAAAGACCATCCTTGAACAGGTTTATCCAGCAGGACCGACCGTGAACCATCCTTTCCTTGGCTCGTGTGATATATAACACTGTATTTCACTGGAAACAAAATGAAAAGAATTCCTTTTTGCTGCCCGACCGAATGTCCAAGTAACTGCAGCTTTTAAGAAGCGTTTGTTTTGTGTTAAATTAAATCAGGTAAAATTAAGGTAAGTAACGAGTTAATGACGCTGAACTGACGCCTGAGGCTTCGTCTTCATATTCACGTCAGATCCACTGAGGGTGATGGAGGCTGACATCCAAAAGTTATAACCCTGGTCTTTAATCTCATTTGCCTAATGTGAGCTCATTCCTTCCCTCAGACTGAGACCTATTGTCTGAGCTCGGAGATAAAGTGGTGTGAAGTGGGTTGGAAAATTAAAGAAGCCGGTACAGACGTGGCTGTCTCCGTGCTCATCTTCACCCACCAGTAAAGCCATGCATCAAAAACTACATTTGCATGTGTCTAAAAAGCGTCAAGACTGCTGAGTCACTGCTGAAATCTGCAGGGCTGGACCAGAAACACAAAAAAATCACTCTGAAATATGTCAGATGATCATTCACTGGTCCCAACAGCTATGACAAGCATGAAAATATGAACGATATACTGATTAATAAGCGTTATGTAATGATGGTTAATTGTTTATCTAACTGAACATCAGATACATGCAATGCCACCTGTTGTTTAGTGAAACTTCTAACTGTTAATATTTTCATTTTCATTTCATTACCCTTTATTTAACCAGGGCGGCTGTGGCTTGATGGCAGAGTGGGTCGTCCTCTGTTTGAGAGATTGGTGGTTTGATCCCCATCTCCCCCCGGTCCACATGATGAAGCGTCCTTGGGCAAGACACTGAACCCCAAATTGCTCCCCGTGCTGCGCATGGGTGTGTAAATGTGGTGTGAATGTTTAGATCAGATTAGATGGTCTGTAGATGTCCACTGCCATCAGTGTGAATGTCTGTGTGACCGGGTGAATGTGACAGACACTGTGAAAGCGCCTTGAGTAGTCAGATGACTAGAAAGGCGCTATATAAGTACAAGTCCATTTACCATTTAACCAGGACTATTCCCACTGAGATGTGAAATCTCATTTCCAAGGCAGTCCTGGCCAAGACAGCAACGTAAACATAGAAGTCTTACATTTAAAACCAAAACAACACACAACTTAACATGATAAATCAACAAAATAAAACAGCATTTAAAATAAAAAAAAAGCAGATCAGTGCTCAGAGACAGTGCCTGTGCAAATCGTGTTCAAAAAGTCCTTAATGCTGCTTTTGAAATGGTCCGCGCTGATGAGGGATTCCAGTTTGAAATGATCCTGTAGTTCAGGGGTGTCAAACCGATCCAGTAAAGGGCCGTGTGGCTGCAGGTTTTCATTCCAACCAAGCAAAAACACACCTGACTCGTCACACCTCGGACCAGGTGTGTTTTTGATTGGTTGGAATGAAAACCTGCAGCCACACGGCCCTTTACTGGATCACTTTGACACCCTTGCTGTAGTTTATTCCAAGATAAGGGTGCTAAATATGACTTCCTCAGCACCTATAATTCCCCCTCGACAGTTGTAGATTATTTAACTTGTCAACCCAAAATGAAGGAAACCCCCAGGACACAAACTTGCTCCTTGAGCCCAAAATCACTGTCATTAGTTCAGAGCAGCAACAGGAAGCCAGAGTCTTAGTTCCTGATGCTAATCCTGGTCCTGTGATTTGGCAGCGCTGAATGTTTGGACGTGCTAAGCCAATTAAAGCCTTTATGCCAGCTATAGTTAGTTAGCTTATAGTGTTTCTAGGGAAATAGAAACAAATATATGAATCCAGTATCCATTCAAACTGATTACAAGAATAGAAATGTCCAAAAAAAAGTGCTTCCCCATTACTTTCAGTTGCTAAATAAAAAAAAAAAAGCTAAATAAAACAAATCATGAAAGCATAATGGATAAAACAAGTGGCTGATCTCAATATAACACAACCAAATCAATAACACAGCTGTCAAAAAATCAATAAATATTTCAAATAATATAAACTAAATAAAGGCGTGAGCAAAGACAATTTGGGTCGCCGCCATCTTGGTTTTTTAAAACCAGGCGTGACTGAAAAGTTACAATTAAGTCAAAGTCCTTAGAATTTAACACATACAACACCAAAAAAAAAACAAGTCCATAGCTGCTTTAATGTACACAGTGCCGTGTGTACAGTATGTATCGTTTAGCCTCTATCCTGTCACTAGCTTGGCGACCAGTCAATGACATGGTAACCACGCTTCAAAGCATTGCTTGATTGCCTGTGTTTCTCTAAATGGGACTATAATCTACTAAATTAACATCATGCTGTATTGAAAAAGACTTGAAACTAGAGATTGAGATTATAAACTCAGTAGGAAAATGTTTACTGAAGAAATGAGAAAAGTGAGAAGTTGGGTCACTTTCTCATTGACTTCCATACAATTGGACTGGAAGAATGCAGGTTTAACACACTTCTGTTTTCTCATGGCTAATCTTCCTACTGAATACTTACCATGGAAAATTGTTGCTGATAAATAGTCAATGTACTTTGCCAGTATGGTGTTAAATTTAGTATAACTGGATCGCTCGGGGCTCGAGTCAAACAGTGAGCCATCAATCTATAAACAACACTTTAGAAGCAGGACACATCTTGAAACATCCAATAAATACCTGGTAAATGTTCTCCAAGGAAGACTGATGAAGCTCTTCTTTTAGACACTGATTAAAGCATCAATTCTACTAAAGCAGCAGATGCAATCTACCCTTTAAAGAACGTGTCTAGTGTCAGTTTACTTATAGTCATGGTTGTTTTTGTCAGTGATTGTAAGTGATTAGGATAAAATGTGTTTTTATTCACGACAAAGAAAGAAATGATTTGGCTGAAAACTTTGTCCTCGCCGGCTTTAAACTGGGTTCTTAAATAGCTCCAGCTTATTATCAGTGTATGAGTCATTAACACATGAATAAGGAGACGAGAGAAAAGAATATTAGCCAACTGCGGGCGAAGTACTTTACAAAATTCTCCGACCTTTTCAAGAGAACTTTTCACCTGATTTCACACTGGGATGAAGAATTAATCATGTCTGACTCACTAAAAGAGAGAAATCGATTGTAAAAAGACAAGAAAATGGAGGGAAGTGTCGATGAAAGAGTCGGAGCTCTTTGGTATTTCAGTATGTAAGTATTTCAGGGCAGACTCCGTAACACCAGCTATCCCAATCTCCTCCTATTTGTCCGCTCCCTGAAAGGCCTCTGAGCTCCTTTTTGCAAGTCTATCATTCAGTCTTTGTTGCTGCAGACTGCTATGGTGATGCCCTACAGCTCTCTCTCTCTCTCTCTCTCTCACACACACACACACACACACACACACACACACACACACACACACACCAGTCATGAGAACACTAATGTCTGCTACTAATAGTTTTCTCTAGAGCAGATATAATGGCTGATATTGGATTATGGCAAGATGACAAAAATATCACAGTACAGAAATGTCTGAGGTCATTTAAAGGGGACATTATGCAACTTTTTAGGTTCATACGTTTATCTGTGTTTCCTAACATTTTACGTGCTTTAGTGTTCAAAAAACATAATTTTTCACATACTGTCGTTCTTAATATACCTGTATTCACCCTCCGTTTTAGCACCTGTCTCTTTAAAGTGTAATTCCGGTGTATTTGTATTCAACCGTCTTTTTTCGGCCTGATGTGCAGCAAATCAGCCATCAAGACAGTTTTTCCGTTGATACTCGCTAACAGCAGGACATGGCTAACACTGAGTAGCTCGGGGCAGAGCGTTAAACTAGGCCTGTCACAATAAGCAATAAATCAATTAATCGCATGATAACTTTTCAAGGAGTGTAAAAGCGCCTTGAGTAGTCAGAAGACTAGAAAGTCGCTATATGAGTACAAGTCCATTCACCAGTTACCATTACACAGTGTTAGCCATGTCTGGCTCTCCGTGATTTCTCTGTTAAAGGGTGATCAATGAAAAAACTCTCTATGGTTTATTTGAAGAAGATGCTGAAGAAGACCATGAAATGCAAATTACACTTTGAGACCCCCTCCGCAAAAAGCCCAGTCTGCTCTGATTGGTTGGTTTCCAGATCTCCCACATCTTCGCAAAATAACAATGGTACCGAAGTCCTGACAGTTTCTCAATACGGACTGTGTGAGTTTATCTGTAGATTCAGCGTATTGATACCTACAATATTCATTTCTGCTTTATAATAATAAAAAAGACGAGGAAATCTCCTTTTTCAACAAAACGGGGCCTTCAATTACATAATTCCTGCCCCAGAGGGCACTGACAAGTTTATTTTTCAACTGTTAAATGTCCCACTTAGTGTGTATTACAGTGACGATTCTTGACCAACCAAATTGAAGAATTTCTCAGCAAAATAAAACACAATGTATAAAAAGGAATATTGGCCGATATGTAGTCATTAAATGTACTAAAACTCTCAAATATCACTCTCAATAGTGGCCTCAGAAACAAGTATTGGTCGGGCTTTTCTACTTTAATGCCCAAAATTTCTGTTACTAAGATAATGTTACTCTTGTTAAGAGTTTTGAAATGGCATTTATACCAAAATATACTTCAGTAGAACTAGAAATTAAAATTACATTTTATAACACATGCCTGAATTGCATGACCAATTAAGATACTAAAAATATCCCGTCAAAATAGCACGTTTAATAGTTTTTATGGAGCTCAGGGATCAGATAGAACCACGTGACTGTTGTTGATATATTGACATATAAGGCATTAATAATGAATAGTGTGATGGCATAGGTTACACTCACAAACCTACACACAACCAGCTGTAGATTAATACTTTGTTCATGTGATTGCTGCAGCGTCTGTCATTTCTAATGAACCAGTTTGTTGAAAGATCTTCATGATAAACTTTAAAGGAGCAGAAGAGAATATAATGAGAGCAAGAGCGAGAGAAACGAGCAGACCGACGAACCGAATGACCATCCTGAGAGTGAGGAGAAGCATGAAAATGCAGTGAAAGCTGCTGCGAGAAAAGGGCAGTAGGAGGATATTGGCAAAGTGTCATCGTCTCTTAGAGTCCGGCGTGCCAACCATGACATCACCGCTACCCCCTGCACTCCCCTCCCACCGTCTAAAGGCCTAAAGAGGCGCTCAAAGCAGCGTGAATTCAAAACACACACACATACAGACACACACTCTAAAGTACAGTACATGCTGCCAAAACATCACACTAAAATGTGTCAGACCATCTTTTTCAAGCCACCACAAACATTCCCAGTATAAATACCCACAGTGATGAGCTTCTGTGTTCAGGTTGCATCTAGAACAACAAGTCACATTCAGACACGTCGATATTTGTCGTTATTTAGCAATTATGCTGTAACGTTAAAGTATAGACCTCATAGTAAGAGACTTTTATTTTGAAGGGTATATGCTATCACCATGCCCCAACCACAGTGATTTTCTGGTTGATCCAATATGGAAGTGGCAAAAGTTACAGTGTCCACTAGGGGCAGGTTTCATAACAGAGCAGTTTCTCATTGACCCCCATGTTAAACAGGCCGTTTTCACAGCATCATTAAACCTGTTTGAGGCCTGGTACAAAAAAACATTATAGTCTGTATGTTTAGGTCACATCTCCATGACAACACTGAGGGGGGTGAATTTTTTGTACCAAGCTAGTTTTTATTTCATTGGAGGTTAAAGTTTATGATAATTAGGGGCGCGGCCTCTTCAGTGACAGCTAGCTGCTGGCCCGCACTTAAGCTCAGAGGTATGCGTCAGCCAGATGGACGTATCTCCCTCCCCACAACGTCACATACATGCCCTTCTTAGGTTAGAGATAATGAGGCGGAGTTAAAGTCTGACAAGATGGAGACTCCCGTAGGCGAGTACGATTGGAGCAAGTTGAGAGATCGGACTTGACGGAGAGGCTATGTCCATTGTTTATAAGTGTTGTTAATGTGCTTTTATGGGAATGAATAAGTTCTAATAGAAATTGTAGTGTTCTACTTAAAGGGACTTTCTGTGTTTAAACAGGATGTTTAGCAACATTTGCTCTTTTGCATTTTCTTGTGCAGATTTTCTGGGAATTTGGTTAAAAAAACTTTACTATTCTTGACTTTTTCTGTAAAAAGTTATATAACTGACTAAAGATGAAACAATACCAAAATCAGAAAAATGAATACCACACTTTAGCCTCCGGATGATCTCCGGATCGCTGTCTTCCGCCATGTTTTTATTTTTCATTGACGTAAAACAAACCAGAGTTGCTGCGTCTGCGTCTTGGAGACTGTTGTCAACTTTGGTTAATGCTGGACATTATTTTCTGCAAGTTTTTGGGGTAATCAAATGTGGTTTTAACAATATTTTGATTAATTTGAAACGTTAAATACGAGCACTTGGAATTTTTACCTCGGTTTATCATTAACTGTTTCATCCCCACAAGTGAGACTGTGTGAGTAGTTTATAGTACAGCCCATAGTTAGACAAATGCACGTTTAAACTTGAGAAAATTTCACCTTATTGCCTAAAAGCAGAAATAAGTTGGCCAAACTGAAGACTTTCTTACAGCTTATTTTCACCATTCAAGCTCTGACATAAATAAGTGTTGCATCACGCACCCACACACAATCACATGCCGATATCTTTTTCAAAAAAAGGACATTCCTCATTTTCATCGCTGAGGTCCTGCGGTGTCAGGAGAACGCTGCGATGATTATAAACGGGCTGTCAGCAATAAGTTGACGAGCAGGGACGTCTCATTCATCATAGTGACAGACCCGGGACGGGGTCTCTGGGTCAGACAAATGCAGGCGAGATGACAAACGTGAAAAATAAGTGTCGATTTGACCTTCTCTCAGACAATGACAAGATATTCAATCCCTCAAGGTGGGAAAGCCCAAAGCTAAGGAAGAGGGAGAGAAGAAGCTTCGCTCCCCTGACAGAAAAGACTCGAGGGATCACAAGCTCGAGAAAAAGTAAATGGGAAAGGAGAGGTGCAGAAATAGTGCCATTCAGAAGTCACGGGCTGTTAAAATGGCTGCAGAAAGATGCTATTTGTTTGGAGCTTTTCCTGCAGCGGCTCCTGAGTGAGAGGCATCGGCCCTCAGGGATTTACCCTCAGCTTAAGGTGGCTTTAAAACTGCCAGCGTGCGGGTTTAAGTTACTGGCTGGTCGCTTGGTAATAACAGCTTATCAGAAACAGCCTCATACAGTAGATACGTGGCCTTTGGTGCAAGATGACTTGGGTGCTGAAGTTTCTGTATTTGAATGGTTATACTGCAATTACACAGCCCTGTGTCTTGCAGTAGAGGCTCTCAGAGAAGCACAAGCCAATGTAGATCCAAATCTATGACATGTCGACAGGAACTAGAGCACAGAGCTTCAGCTTCCACTTTTATTAATCGGCTGCATTCAATTCAAAGTAATAATGAAAGAAAAGAGACGGTTTGTGTTCCAGTTCCTTTCTGGGCTGCAGCTACTAGATTGGGATCAACGTGCACACGAGCAGGCTTATTCCAGGACTATCCTACTTGGCATGAGGGGTGTTTTTCAATCTGCTGTTCTGTTTGCAGGTTTAAAGTCTGCAAGAGGATTTAAAGATTTAAAGGACTCATTATCGTAAAAAGTGAGATTTCCACGTCTTTTTTAAATTATAAAGCTGGGGGAGGGGCTACAAATACTGTTAGAGTATGACAATGCTTATCATACATCTAGATATGGTGATGCACAATCACAACATCTAATATTATACAAATACTAACTGAAATTTCTCTGACATATTTGAATGGAATATCATTTGAAGATTGCAGTTTTTTGTTATTATGATTATTTGTGTGCATGGCATGCATGTAAACGTAGCCAGTAAATAGCTGGAAAAACATTTATTTATTTATTTTCTCTGTAATTTGACTTTGTTTAAGTCTATAAAAATAAACTTAAGTACCATGTGGTTGTTTCATATAGACTGTTTACTTGAAATACCAGAAAACAGGCTGTACAGGTAAATTCAGACAGACGGTATGAGAAAAATGTGTTCGTTGAACCCATGTAAACGTGTCCAAATGAAAAAATGTAACCTCTATTTACATAAAAACTCACTTACAAAGACTCATGAAGGCCGAAACTACTCAAAGAGTTTTGTGTAAAAAGCCAGAGTCAGTCTGAGTTTTGTCACAGCACACAACAAACCAGAGACATTATTCGACATTACAACAGGCCCAAGTGAAGGAGAGGTTACCATGGACACCGGCTCGTCATTAGTTACTGTCTCCCTCCTCATTTGCATCTCCTGGTTCCAGAGCACATTCAAACCTGCTATGTTCAGCAAGATGAAGGTCCTCAAGTTAAGTGTCATCATTTTTTTTTTCAGTGTTCCTTGTCCATGTTTTGTCTAATGACTACTCCAAGCCCAGCAGCTCACTTAAAGGGACACAGAAAAAATAAGAAATTCTGTGGCATCTTAAACTCCGGTTCAGATCTGAGGAAAATAAATGTAACCTCAAACATCTCTCCTCATCTTCCTCTCAAACGCTCGGTTTATCAAAGTTGTTATTTTGAACTCTGACAGGTCAAGAAACAGTCAGAGAGCAGACACGCCAGAACATCTGAACGACTAAATGTCAGTAATAATCATCCTGGAAAACTGCACACTACGGCTAGTGCAGTGAATCAAAGTGTGGGTTAATATTTTGGTGGCCACTTGTCAAATCTCTTTTTGCGAAAGTCACCGCATTCCCAGATCTCAGCAATTAACTACTTCCTACTATTCTGCTGTATTAACTGCCATAACATATGAGTCATATTCACATTACTATAGATATGATTATAGTTACTGTTACTCTTTGGTTGCTTGCATCTCTGGAAGTGTGTCTGTCTGTCTCTCTGTCTTTTGTCTGTCTTTGTCTTTCTCTCTCTCTCTCTCCTTTTCTTCTTCTCTCCGGTGCAGACAGATGTCCATCCTCCACAGAGCTGGGTCTGTCAGACGTTCCTGTCTGTTAAAGGGAAGGTTTTCGTTGCCACCGTACTCTACAGGGGAATTGTTGGGTCTATGTTTATCATAAATAAGACATAGAGTGTGTGACCATACCTGCTCTGTAAAGTGTCCTGGGATAACTTTTGTTATGATTTGGCACTGTAAATAATATTGAATTGAATTGAACTATGTGATTAAAATATTACTCACAACAAAAGACGGCCAAAACACGAGTTGTAATACATCAACATAAGCCTTTTAACTAACATTGAAACCGCAACAGGATGTCAAAGGGACACCCTACTGTCCAAGTTTTTGGTAAGTTATATAAGAACAAAATGGAGGCAGAAATGCAGCATGTGTTGCAAATAGCTGTAACCAAAAGGCAAGAGGTTGATATATCACACTGTCTTGGCTCGAGTCTGGGTGTGTCAGACACATTGGATACGAGGTGGCGTCCCCTGTCAGCAGATCAGGCTGGACAGAAGGATGGAGGCTGGGGCCCTCCGGGGAATAACTCCTGATGGAAGGATCGATGTTTGCTGCTGATGGAGGGGAACGACGACACACACTGAGGCATCACCTCCGCACTCCGGCCCAATATGGTTGCCATCCGCATGAATAGCCGATCTTCAATGTGACTACTCTATTCTTCCTGTTTGTCTGTCTGTGTTAGTTGTTGTCATTCTGCCTTTGTTCAATATGTTTGTCAGGCAGTCAATTCAGATTTTTGTTTGTCCTTTTGTTCCTTTTCACAGTTTGATCCTGCACCCTGTGTGAGACCATCTTCCTTCCCTCTTTTTCTTGCTTTGTCATTCAGACTCTTCAATCTCTGCAGCTTTCCCTGTCTTCTTGCTGCATAATGATGTCCCTTAACCTCTTTCAGGTTCTACATCTATCCCTCTTTATTTCTGCTCTACCACCCCGGGACCGAAGAAAGAAAAAGAGAGAAATTGAACAAAAACATTTGGTTTTTTAACTCTGCGTGTCTCCCGATTCTGATCTGCCGGCTGTGTGTTTAAGACCCATCGTCTGTGGGTCGCATGGTTGCATCGGTTAAAAAAGAAAAGACAGATGGAGAGCTAACGTAAAGAAAGATGGAGAGCTCGTCAAGCAGAACGAAGCAGAGATAGAAACCGAATTGAGCGTCTGCACCTTGAGTCTATATTTTCCTTCAGAAAAACAAGGACTCTCATCTCAACAGGGGGGATCTGGAGGGAGGGGCGGAAGAGTTCGTCGCATTGGTCCGCATTAAGAGTCGATACGGTCTCTTTTACATAAGTATAATACAAACACAGCATGGCTTTTTTCTGCATATCTGTACGTTCTCTCTCTCTCTCTCTCTCTCTCACAGACTCCAGCAGCAGCAGGGAGAGCTGGCTAAAGCAGCAGAGCAAACAGGGAGGTGTGAAACACTGCAAAGACTGCTCACTACTGCATTCTCTGAGCAAGAACCTCCCCTCTTCCCTCTCCATTGTTGTCGACGAGTCCCAAGACTCCCGGCTCAGTACCCGTTCTCTCCCTACTCCTCTTTTGTCTCGTAAACTCTATCCACGGCTTTCAAAAACAGATATACACACATGTAGGTGTTTCACACAGCGGTGATGGTGATTTGTGGCAGGCTCTTGTTTATGTAACTCGCTCTTCTTCATATATTTATCGGCACGAGACAGGATGAACTATATTGTGACAAATTACGCAGCAATTATTAAAATGCTGTTGCTCGGACAAACATGCACCTCACAAGGGTTTGACCGAGGAAGCTTTATGAAAGTCAGGAACCAATATGTATGACTGTAAGCCAGTGTTTTGTAACGATGTTCTGCTTGTTAATGCCAATTGTCACACCCCCAAAAATACCAGTGCAGTACCGGTGTTTCGCCAGAGACAGCAGTTAAAAATGGGACACTAAGACAAAATCTTTTAGGCAGGTCAGCTTCTCCTTAAAGAGTAATTTTGGAGCAAAATCATCACATGGTCTATTTTGGCACTTCATACATCAAATAAGCCATCGAGACAGTTTTTTTTCGTGTAACAACTATTAACGGAGAAATATGGGAAAGTCGCTAACACCTGGAAATGGCTAACACTGATTAGCTCGGGCGTCACGGTAAAAACGTTTTGTTAACCACTAATGCTGCTCAAAATGACACCAAACCTCTGCAGTAGTATGATAAGAGTCCCTACACAGAAAACAAAGCACCAATGGGCTCCTTCCTTTAGGATTGACTTTGGTAATCGACTTGAATGGACTTTACTACGAGAGCAGCTGGTACAGGGGCCAGTAGGTAAGTCTTTCAAAACACTCTTTTAATAAACTCTGGGTTCACTAACTACGTTGTTGGTGCTTTGTTTTATGTGTAAGGACTCTTCTCATGCTACTGCAGAGGTTTAGTGTTATTTTGAGCAGAATTAGTGGTTAAAATAGCTGTTTTAATGCCTTCACCGTACTGCCCCGAGCGAATCGGTGTTAGCCACGTCTGGCTGTTAGCGGCTCTCCAGGATTTCTCCGTTAATAGTTCATACCGGGATTACACTTTAAGGTGGGGTTACCCAATAACTGGAGAAGGTCTAGAATGCATATACACATGCACCTTTAAATGAATTAAGAAACAAATATACGAATAAATATAGTATGTAGCAACTGGATCATGGACTTCATGGATGGGCTGCATATCTATATACAGTATTGATAGATAGATAGATAGATAGATAGATAGATAGATAGATAGATAGATAGATAGATAGATAGATAGATAGATAGATAGATAGATAGATAGATAGATAGATAGATTGATAGATAGATAGATAGATAGATAGATAAATAGATAGATAGATCAAAGGATGACCCGCTCTACCTCCTGAGTCACAGGAAACTGATGCACTGCTGCTGACACACTCACAATATAAAATATACAGTGCATATGCAGTACAGGTACAGAGAGAATATCTATTCATGAGAAGAGATGCAGTAAAAAGCCATGACATGACAAGGTAGCTGCAGTATGTCAGTAACCACACATCAACCAATGTACACTCTCTCTGAATGTGAGCCAGATAAATTAAGGCAAAACAGTAAACAGCAACAAAAACAACTGTGAAACTGTACACACAGCGGTGCTTTCAGCATATCAAATCACCTATCCCTTCAACAAATATCCAAATAGTCATATTCTTTGGTCCAGCCCTAGTTTTTACCGGTACAGCTGGTATATATTAATTAAAAAAAAAAAATGAACTAAATTATTTTTAGCTGCTATTTTAGTTTGCCAGTGTTTGATGGTTGACTTTGCAGACCGATTTGCAGACAGGTTTTCTCAAGTAAATGAGCCAGCAGCATAGTGGTGCCAGATCCTTGCATCGGCTCTATAATGTTCTCCCAGTCCATCTAACAATGCAACGCACTCCCGATGTCTCTGAACTACATTTCAGCATTTAGCAGATGCTCTTATCGGAACTGAGCAGGTAGGGGCTCAGTGTCTGTCCCTCGCAAAAAAACACTGCTGTTGAGGGAAGCTGGCATCAAAGCCACAACTTTTCTGCTCGAAGTCTGCCTCTCTAACAGCTCAGCTAGCCTGCTGGGCCTGCGGAGAGCAGATAATGGCAACTGGACGATTGGCTTTGTGAGAAAATAAGAAACGTCACACCAAGTTTGCAGTCACAGTAGTAGAAGTAGTGGTGGTGAAGCAGTGACCTAGAGCCAAAATAAGCTGGTCCCTGGACTTTGTAACATGCAGAAATGAGCAACAACAGGTCTTTTGGACAATTCACCGACCCGAGAGAATCTTTCAAAGTCCAGCTGGTATGCGAGAGAAGTTGGCTCAAGCCGATTTCAAGAGCCGCCCTCCGACTGCATCACATAATAATGTCGGTCACTAATTGGAACGCCATCTAATGCCCCCAAGTGAGCATTTATCCAGTGACATAAGACGGTTAATACTTTAATAAGGTGAGCTAATAAAGTATGTCAACGATCACAGTGGTCTGCAGCACACGCTCTGCAACAGGGGCTCTGCCAAGTGGTGGGAGAGCCATGGGGCCTTTAGGTGCTTTATAATGGTCTGTGGTTAAACACTGAAGAAATATTAATAGAGATGGAGGTGTATGCGTGTCGCACATGTGTACAGCTGTTAGTTATAATCACTGAACCTCATCTAAATGAGGTCTCTGCTCTATCATGTGATCAGTTTCCCCCAGACGCTCGCCTCCCCTCCGCCCGTGTTAAGCTGTCCAGCTAATCTGAGAGCGAACGCGGGTCATCGTCTCTCACAACAATCCCAAATCCTGCCAGCTTAGCAAATAAGCACCTTCTTGAGTGGCTCACAGTTGGTGATTTTTAAAACATGCAGTTGAGTGTGATAAGGCGAATTGTGGTGGAATAGTAACAGGATAAAGTCACCTGATGGACGACCTGCCACTTTCCCTTAAAAAAACAACAACAACCATTTTGTTTCCAGGCCTGAACAAGAGCTGAGGAGATTAGTCGATTAACCGTTAATCAGCTACTACTTTGATTACTAATTAAGTGTTACATTTCCAAACAATCAGTCACTTGTTCCGACTTCTACATTTCTTCTACTTTCTTCTTCTACTTCTTCTTTTGGGGATTTGCTTTCCTCCGGCTTTAGGAAATTACTCACACTTTTCTGACATTTTGTAGACCAACTATTCCTAATAATAATAATAACAATAATCAGCAGATTAATCATTAGTCTGTAGCTGGGTCCATACGCAGAATATTTGTTTGAACTGGGCGACCTCCTTGTCGTCAAACACCTGCACCGCTGAAGGGCAAAAACACTACACACCCACCAGCTCCAGGATCGGTTATTTCTAGCTGACCCTGACCTGAACTCCTCAGTGATTAATTACAACAATCACATTATTATTATTATGACTTAATATTAGTGGTGCACAGTGCAGCTCACAACACTTCCTTGTTATTGATAGTTTTAATAAAAGGACATTTCTTTAAGCTAAATGGTTTCATTTCAAATGTGTCGCTGTAATGCCTCCGTATGTTTACAGAGAAATCATTCATTTCTTCGTCTTTGCAGTAACTGAGTCGATGTCACTGTAATTGAGGGTCGCTCCTCAATGATCTTGAGTATAAATAAAGGTTGAATGAATGAAATGTTGGTAAGACTGCATTCAGTTTTAAACAAATATTCTATTCATATTATAAATCATATTAAGCCACCAGAGAGAACGGTTTAGAGTTTAGTCCACAAAAACATTGTTCTGATAACGATACCATGGGATTTAGTCCCAAATAAATATCTGCTTTAAAGAACTTTATTTATGTTCTTTTTTCTTTTTCGACTGACTAACTAGATAATAAAAGACAGTCCTCTAGCATTAATTCTCTGTTTACTTGTTCATGTTTTACAGAGAGTTTAACCTGAGATGGATAGATAGATAGATAGATAGATAGATAGATAGATAGATAGATAGATAGATAGATAGATAGATAGATAGATAGATAGATAGATAGATAGATAGATAGATAGATAGATAGATAGATAGATAGATAGATAGATAGATAGATGGATGGATGGATGGATGGATGGATGGATGGATGGATGGATGGATGGATGGATGGATGGATGGATGGATGGATGGATGGATGGATGGATGGATGGATGGATGGATGGATGGATGGATGGATGGATGGATGGATGGATGGATGGATGGATGGATGGATGGATGGATGGATGGATAGATAGATAGATAGATAGATAGATAGATAGATAGATAGATAGATAGATGGATAGATGGATAGATGGATAGATGGATAGATAGATAGATAGATAGATAGATAGATAGATAGATCGATAGATAGATAGATAGATATTCTATGTGTCCCATAGCTCACAGTACACACAATACGTACACCATAAGAAGAGATGGTCATTCAACAATAAAAGAAACATGAATAAATAACAATATAAATAAAGAATGATACAGTAATAAAAGACGTGAGGAGGTGGAGGGTGGATTTGGTTGGGCCTGGCACCAGAGCCAAGGTCAGCGGCCCCTGTCCACTACTGAACTGTTGAACAGCCTGATGACCGTAGGGACGAAGGACCTCCTGTGGCGCTCAGTCCTCCAGCGCAGCGCAGTTAGCCGCCCACTGTAACTGCTCTGCTCCATCAGGGTGTGGTGGAGGGGGCGGTTGGTATTGTCCACGATGTCAGACAACTTGGTCCACATCCTCCTCTCCACCACGGCCCCCAGTGAGTCTAGGCACCTACCCAGCACTGAGCCTGCTCTCCGGATCAGTTTATCCAGCCTGAGCCAGGGTACACAACACTGATATCGGACTGGTACTTGGTAACCCTAACCCTTCACGTATTGGAATCAGATGTCGCTGCCAAAAATTCGACCCCTGGCTCAGTGTCACTTCATCAGTTAATGCTCATATTTACATTTATTTATTTCTCTTTATCTCTCCCCTGAGATTTCTATCTTGTGCTTTGAAACATGCTCTTACTTTTATGGTTCGGCTACTCCATTAACTGGAACACTAGTCAATGTCTAAAGCTTTAGAGAGTTTAAAACTACACCAGCATCAACAACTCCCTCCAGGGCTACTGAGATCTGTTTCAACACTCTTCTGTGATTCTTCTCATCTCATCTCATCTTCATCCGCTTATCCGGGGTCGGGTCGCGGGGGCAGCAGCTTTAGCAAGGGACCCCAAACTTCCCTTTCCCGGGCCACATTAACCAGCTCTAACTGGGGGATCCTGAGGCGTTCCTAGGCCAGTGTGGAGATATAATCTCTCCACCTGGTCCTGGGTCTTCCCCGAGGCCTCCTCCCAGCTGGATGTGCCTGGAACACCCCAGGGGGCATCCTTACTAGATGCCCGAACCACCTCAACTGGCTCCTTTCAACGCAAAGGAGCAGCGGCTCTACTCCGAGTTCCTCACGGATGACTGAACTTCTCACCCTCTCTCTAAGGGAGACTCCACCCACCCTCCTGAGAAAACCCATTTCGGCCGCTTGTAAAAAGACCTTAGAGAATTTAAAAATCAATATAGACTTTGTTTTATGATAAAGGACTAGTACAAATGGTGGATGTCTGACTAGCACCTAAAACCAGAAGGTATACAAAGAAGTAAGGTGTAAGACTAAAGCCATTTTTCTCTGCAGTCATGTAGAAACTTTATGAAGAGTCAGTGTGGGACGTTAGGACTGAATCGTGGGAAGCAAATGCCAAACTGTGACTCAGCACTCTCACTGCAGCTACTAACTGTGGATTCACTGGCAGGCAGAGTAGCTAGTCATTCCTGAGTTGCCTCGCTCTGTGGTACTTACTAAACAAAAGAGCTTTAAAGTTTTATTTAAACATTTTAAAAACGTTACTATTTAATAGCAATGTCTCCTTTACTTTAGGCTACTTACTTTCAACTAAAGGGTAACGATTCCATTAAATATTTGATTTTAACATTTTTTTCAGCACTGACTGCTATGCCACAATATAACTTGGTGCACCTGAATGCACCGTGAATTTCCGAGGTGCTCCTGAATGCACCGTGAAGTCCCATTCATTGTTTGTTTACATAACTAACCGGGAAGGCATTATGTTGTCATATGGGTGATATATGTTTGTTTGTTTCTTTAACATTTATACAACGCGTTGGCTGCTTGATAACATGAAACAATAAATGTCAACAGGTGACTCAGCAATGTTAGCTGAGCAGCTCAAGTCAGATAGCAGGGCTTGACTTAGATTGGTAATATACAGATTCTCAGAATGTGGCGGGGCCCAGATTCAAATGAAGTTAGACATGAACTACTTTAGTACGAATAGTAACATTAAATCCCTGCCAAACACAACATAGAAAGCTGATTACAACGGTACAGCCAGTTCAGCTCGAGCAGAACGTTAAAGCAGGACTCTGTGACTAATACAATAAGAAAAAAACGGGTTTCTATTGTAATGTGCTTCATATTCATTGCAAACAGAGTCATGGACTGATGAGCAGCCTCCTGGACCGTCAAACATCGAACCTCCACACCAGGAGGAAATCTTTTATGACACATGATTACAGAAGTTGACAGCTCAATTTTTATCCCCAAACTAAAGTTGGGATTAGCACGCTGCAAAGTAATTACTGAGGCACAGCCATGCACGCAGACAATCACAGTTTATATCACAGAGGCAAAATAATCTCGCATGCAGACAGTCAGTCAATCAGATCAGACACACACACACACACACACACACACAAACACACACACACACACACACACACACACACACACACACAAACACACACACACACACACACACACACACACACACACACACACACACAGGCTGGGTCAAACCACCTTTGCTGAGTCACTGGAAGCATCTAATCCCAAGAAACCAATATGAGAAACTAGAGCAACCTATTACATGGCGATAACTCAATAACACAGGCTAATACTGAAAATAACAGCTTTTCTTGGCATCATTCGTCATCTCACAGACAGCCCACAACACACAGACACACACACACACACACACACACACACACACACACACATAGGGTTGGTTTCACTGCAAAGGCAACGGCAACATCCTCGGTATGAATGAATCATCACAAAAACAGTTATCTATGTTAGAGAACAAATGATGGCTTGGTTGTTTCGCAACCAAAACATGTACTGCGTTCTATGACACACACACACACAAACACACACACACACACACACACACACACACACACACACACACACACACACACACACACACACACACACACACACACACACACACACATCCCCTCTTTGCGCACTGAAGTCTGAACCTGCACGGTCATTTGTCTTCCCCTGGACCCAAACACAGCCGGGAGACTGACTTCATCCCATTACCAGCAACATGCCAACTGGAAACCATAGCAATGGCACCAGTAACACCGAGCTGTTTTGTACTGAGGTCATCACCTGCATGTAAGGTTTTTCTCATATCAGTGATCCATATCGGCTCACAGTGACTGGGCAGAAAAAAAGAATGCTCATTTTAGGGAACCAAACCTACGTCCCAAGATCTCTCTATCTGCTACATCACCATCCAACCTCTTATCTCATATATTCAGATAATACTGTAACTGATAAAAGTAGGTAGAGGCTGCACTCTTTTCCCAAAAGCTCATACTATTTTGTGCTTAATCTGCTGGCTCATGCACAGAATATTTTCCATTTTCACGTAGGTTATATGGCACCATGGCCTAAATAATCCCGTAACTGTGGATAAAGCAAGGACTTGCTGAAATCCTGTCTGAACCTCACATGTCTCCTCTTTATGTCAAGGTAGATTTGAGAGGATCGGTTGTTAACGAGTTTATGCTGCCTCATGCCCTAATTACTTCCAGACATGTCTCTCTCTCTCTCTCTCCCTCTCTCTCTCCATTGCACGACATCAAAAACACACTGCGCATAAAAAAAGTACATGTTTCGTTCCTGAATGTTGGATGTTAGAGATCACCTCACCAAACCAGCCTTCTTAGAAAGGAAAAGCGACTGACACGCAGTTGTTTGAGAGTAAACGTCACGTCTGTGCGGAGAGAGAGACACCAGAGCTGGGAATTCAAACAAACAACATAAAAACAACAACAGGCAAAATACGCAGCGGCCGCTCCAAAGCATCCCACTCATCCAACTCCGCGCAAACACACATCAGCTGCGCTATTTCAGAAACAGTTTTACGTACCGTTATGGATGAGGAGCCAATTTACCGGAGAGTTTTGTGTCTAGAAGCCGGAGAGCAGCGTCTGGCGGTGCGTGTGTGTGTGTGTACGTCTGTGTGAGTGTGTGTGTGTGTCAGGCGGAGACAGGAGGACAGAGGAGGAGATTTGGCACATTTGGAGAGGAACGCAGCCTGGTGGCGGAGCGAAGCGCACCGGGATGCGGCAACATCCGTCTGCAGACTGCCGACCAGCGGCGTGCGGTCCAACCAGGGAGGGGCGCACCAGGCTCACACACTGCACCAGCTGTAACTCATTCACTGCCGAAGCCGGTGTGGGTGGGTGGGTGGGTGGACTGCTTTTGTAAGCAGAGGGAGAGAGACAGCAGCTCTGCGAGTGAGTGGTGTTATGCACCATATCTCTCAGCGCTTCATAAAAAACAGCTGTTGTCAGTCAGTCGGAAATTGTACAAATGAACCCATGAGAACCATCACAGCAGTTTATGAATTAGGCAGCAAACTACACGTCAACTGCGCTCACAGACACAATAGTTCTAGAAAGACAAAGAGAAAAAACAACGCAGCAAATTAAAAAATATGTCAAATTAAATTAGATAGACATATGAATATTGTGAGGGAGTAAATGTAGAAATAGACTAGAACTTCACTTGGTAAAGAATTAGCCAGACACACTGCTACCATGATAATGCAAAAGTTATTATTTATATATATTTAGTTGAACCAGAGGGAATACATTGTTATTGTTACTTGTTCATCTGTACAGAAATCCACCTACCAGGAGCAGTTCAATCAAATCCATCCAATCACCCTTGGGACGGTTCATTTTGTAACAGGGACAAACTTTGAATTTGTCCTAAGCCTCGCCCTCCTGTGGGTCTGGAGCCCACTTTGTTGGGCAACCACTTACTTGCAAGTCACCTCAGGTTTAATATAAATACTGACAAATATACCTTTATGTATATGGGCAAAAGTATCTGGACACTTCAGTCAACATACTGTTATAGTTTGGGTCTTTGCCACGTTAATTCCATCATCATCCATCATCTGCAGGCATCATCCCTTAATCTTAATGTCACAGCTAGGGATGGGAATCAAGAAGCGGCTCCATGAAAACCGATTCCAAAGTGTCCGATCCATCAGAATCGTGTGCCTCCGAGCTCATCAATTCCTATCATCAATGCCGGCAAACTTTTCTGACATTGACAAAAACAATGACACCAAACTTGTGCGTCTACACTGCTGGAAAAAGAAGGAGTCATGTATTTGACACTCTACGCACGAGTGCCATTGTTTCCCAACGGAGCACCACGTCCAATACAGACGGTAAATATTCGGTTATAATAATAATGGCACCACGCAGGCAGGCTTAGCAGTTTTTTTTCTAAACAAAGAAAACCTCAACGGAAACGAATGCTGTTCAAATATCCTCTCATTTCACCAGCAGTGTGTTCAGACTAAGAGATAAAAAAAAAAACAATTGTGCTCGTGCTGAAACCCTGTGTTGGCCCATATTTTTCAATATCAATCAATAAGGGAATCAATAAAGAACCTGACCGATCAGCAGGATCGATAACAGCACTGGTATCATCTCATCTCATATCATCTTCATCCGCTTATCGGGGTCAGGTCGTGGGGGCAGCAGCTTTAGCAGGGGACCCCAAACTTCCCTTTCCTGGGCCACATTAACCAGCTCTAACTGGGGGATCCTGAGGCGTTCCCAGGCCAGTGTGGAGATATAATCTCTCCACCTGGTCCTGGGTCTTCCCCGAGGCCTCCTCCCAGCTGGACGTGCCTGGAACACCTCCCTAGGGAGGCGCCCAGGGTTCATCCTTACTAGATGATCCTGAACAACCTCAACTGGCTCCTTTCAACGCAAAGGAGCAGCGGCTCTACTCCGAGTTCCTCACGGATGGCTGAACTTCTCACCCTATCTCTAAGGGAGACTCCAGCCACCCTCCTGAGAAAACCCATTTTGGCCACTTGTACCCGGGACCTCGGGTCAAGCTTTCATGACCACAGGTGAGGGTAGGAACCAAGATTGACCGGTAGATCCAGAGCTTTGTCTTCCTCAGCTCTCTTTTCGTCACCACGGTGCGGTAGAGCAACTGCAGCACCGCCCCCGCTGCTCCGATTCTCCGGCAAAACTCACGCTCCATCGTCCCCTCACTCGAGCACTGGTATCAAGAACATTAAATCCCATTACAGCATACCATTAAGAATTCTATAAGCTTTGTTGTCACGGTTTAGTGAAGGCTTTTTCCTCATGCACAAAGGTCCAGGTGTGGAAAAACTTGACTGGTCTGCACAGACGCTGACCTCAAACCCCTCGTAACACCTCTGGGATGAACTGTAACGCTGACTGTGAGTCGGGCCTTATCTCCACACATCTATGGCAGACCTCAGCGCCTCTCTAATGCTCTTTTGTCTGAATGAGAGCAAACCTCTGCAGACGGGTTTTAAAGTCTTGTGGAAAGCCGTCTTATACGAAGCCCTTTGATTCTACAATCCCATTTAATGTCTGTGTGTCCGGGTGTACGCTCTGAGCATCCAGTGCCATCCTGGGTTAAGAGAGAAAGATAATTCCCAAACAACAGTCCCACCTAAACAGGCTTAATCATAACGCTGACACTTAATGTGTGCATAATGTCCACCCACGCACTGATAAGTTTGTATTTAGGTGTTGACTCACGTTTTTTGACAACCAGGAGCCGCCCACTCTCTCTCTCTCTCTCTCTCTCCCTCACACACGTTCTCTTATCTATTATACCTCTCTCCACCACACTGTGAAATAAAAATAGCTTAAAACTAATCATAAAAGTAAATAATGACAATGTTTACGCTTCAGTTAATGATGGATTTGTGTGTGTGTCTTTGCGGCTGTGTTTGCTCTTTTGGTTATTATATACAATCACGCTTGTATGCCGTGAATGAAATACTTATTATGTGTTGTTGTTGTTGTCATTATGTATCGTCACGTACATGTATTTGCTCGGTGTGTTGATGACTGTTTAGTCCCACGAGTACACTGCACCAACTGCCGTCTATAACTGTTGATAAATCCCCTGAACACACACACACACACACAAACACACACACACCTCATCTATCTCTCTATCTCCTTTGTCACTGGAGTAAAAGCTGTCAGCTGATCGGGTCGCCAAAGCCCATTCAGTAGATGTTGAGCCCACACCTCTCCACTCACTAAGCCTGCCTTCTCCCCCCGACCAGCCAATGAGAGGAGTCGAGGGAGCGCCTGACACGTCTCTGAACAGATGAGGTTGCAGTCTTGGCAACAAAGCATCTTAGTCGTATCTGTAAATGGACAGAGATAGAGACAGAGCGATGCTAGCCTGGTTCCACACCACAACCCACATCTCAAATGTTGTGGAGGGATGCAAATAAGTGTGGTTTAGCTCTCATGAATGACTGAGGAGCAAAGCAATCAGTAACTAAAAGCTGAGTCATAGCCAACAGTTGAATCACTGTGCTGAAACACTGCTCAGAGTTGATCAGACTGCATGTCTGTAACCATAAAATAATACAAACATGTTCAAGATTCCTTTATTTTATATGAGAGGTTATTTTGCATTGCCAGCAGACGAGAACAGTACTTTCCAACCTTTTTTATGTTTCTTGGTGTTGTTTCATTTTGCTTGGGCTCACGTGCGCTTACATGCACAGCAGTAACCCGAAAATGTTCTTTCGTCAGTTCAGGGAATACCAGAATATTCATGTTACCCCCATTTACATGAGTGGGGGGGAAAAGGAAACTGATGGGAGTAACTCGACCTCCTGTACAGTAAGTGGCGCTCCGCCAACATACAGCTGGTCGTAATACTTCTTTTCTACCAGTTCACCTCACAACTTGCCAATGCAGGGGGAAAATGGCCGACTTTTGGACGGAATTAAGACGGAAATGAGTTTTATTGTGTCCTCCCTCTGTTAGAAGGTTACGTTGGTCACGTTGTTCTTGTTTTCACGTTGTTTCGGCGCCGTTGCTTCCTGGTTTATTCTATTTCTGCTTCAGAAACTACTTGAGTAGAGTGGGGAGGGGGAATTATAACCGACGGAGCATGAATAGACGCGTAAAACTATCTTAACCCAGGAAGGCTGTTTACATGCACGAATAATCCGGGTATTGAAGGAGCTCTCTAGGTCTGTCAATTGGGGTATGAGACCTCAGATTTTACCCGGGGTACGGTGTTTACATGCCGCTTGAGAAACCTGAGCATGCAATATAATCTAGTTTTTAAACTGCAGGTTAACGCACTGACTGTGTAACTATTTAAATGTTTAAATATACAGACAATATTACTATCTCACTTCAAGACTGAAGTTGTACCTTCTCTGCTTGACTACCCCACCTTGAAGTTTTCATTTGATCACTCTCTGTGCAGAGCAAAACATATCAGAACAGATGGCGTTTCTACCGTCACTATTTCATCTCACCTGTTGCAGTTAAACTAAAGACAAGAGTCATTTCACCCGCTTACAAAAACAACGATCGAGCAGGAGCATATCTACAGTATGTTTTCCAGCTAAATATCCTTTTAATATGACTCTCTTCAAAGAGGGGTTTATATTCTCAACAATGAGGGTCCCTGGGTCGATATGTTAAACACATCCACGTACAGCTTACAGCCTACTGATGTTATCATCCTCAATACGCCCTCAAAATATCTGCAGGTAAGACCATTGATATCTTCACAGTGACTTAACAAATTTCTACCATTCAAACTACACTTAAAACATCCATCTCCCTTGGTTCTTTTGAAGTTTGAACGGCAAAGAAAGCTCTTACCGATCTCTCACAATAAGGGCCCTGGGAGCACAGGGACTGCCGAATTCAAGCCACTCGGATATCGACCTCATGTTTGAGATAAATGACAGATGTTCCTGTGTGCTACACTGGCCTCGGTAATAGAAAGACTAGGAGTATCTGCCAAGGTCTGATGCTTCCACCCTCCAGGGAGGCCATTTATGATGTGTGGAGCCCAAACGATGATATTTTCCCCAAACATCTCTCTCTCTCTTTGTTCTCTTTGAAGTAACTTCGAAGTCGTCTCACTTGTGCCGTAAAGCCCAAACATTAGGTATTATTTTTATTCATGAAAAACAACCAATTGTGAATAGAGCTCATGAATACTGGATGCCTTCCTGTTGTCACAAACCACATCTCGGTATTCTTCGTTCCTTTCCTTCTTGTCTGTTACTTTCCATCTCACCACCTCGTTTCTCTCTCAAAGTCCTTTTATACATATCTTTTCCTCTCGTTCCTATTTTCTCGATCTTTCCTTTCCTCACTTATACCACCTCTTTAACTCTCACTCACTTTCTCGCTATCCCTCAGACTGCAGTGATGGCAAGCCCTGGGATCAATATCAAAGCGTTGCATAATTCAACAGCTGCCTCAATAATGTATGACGCAATGAGCCACTTTGGAAGGATGCCTCTCTCTCTCTCTCTCTCTCTCTCTCTCTCTCTCTCTATCTCTCTCTCTCTCTCTCTCTCTCTCTCTCTCTCTCTCTCTCTCTCTCTCTCTCTCTCTCTCTCTCTCTCTCTCTCTCTCTCTCTCTCTCTCTCTCTCTCTCTCTCTCTCTCTCTCTCTCTCTCTCTCTCTCTCTCTCTCTCTCTCTCTCTCTCTCTCTCTCTCGTCTCTCTCTCTCTCTCTCTCTCTCTCTCTCTCTCTCTCTCTCTTAGTCCGTCTCACTTTCTTTCTGTCTTGCTTTGTCTTCTTAAGTCAGGTGAAGTCAACCTGCACAGCTGTTTGCATCAAAGACACAAATGTTTAGCATTCAAAACAATGAAAGTCCGTTGGCAGTGTTCAGATCTGTTCCCTGCATGCGGTCAGTTTCATAATAAGAAGTGCAGGTGGGGGCTCAGAAAATCTCTTGTAATGTATTCCTCCTGTTGCTACAATAACGTAATGGCTTAACATAGAGAGCAACAAAACACGAGATGAATCAACAGGCTGTGTATCTTCCTCACCGCTGGCACTTAGGAGGATTTCTCAAATATAACACTGAGTAAGACTAAGTATCTGCTGTAGCTGGGACAATTCAACACACTGGGATCAAAACACTACAGTCAGCACAGTGTAAAGACAGTAAGAGCACGTAGTCATTATTCAAAGAGTTTGTACATTTCTTACTTTCACAGTAGAGCAAATATTAGATATGTTTTACCTGAAAACGTCCTTTTAGATGTTGAAAGATGGACTTTCGACAATTCTTTGTTATTTTTCTTTAGGAAGGGGGTTCGATTTGAGGATAACACTGATATATTACATGATAACAGATGCACATCCTCTCTTTTGCCCACATGGGGAGAGCTACGCTGGTGAATCGTCTCAGAGAGATTACAGGGGAGTAGTCCATGATGACGCTGCACTTTAAGCACTGTTGGATTAGCATTAGTGTACACATACAGCTGCACACTCACTCAGGTCCACTCAGCACCTACTGGAGCAGTTTTACCATCACCAACCCTTCAAATGCAAGGGCTCTCTTCAACTAAACCGGTTCAAACAACATTATGCAACTACTTAACCTTAAAATAACGTAAATAACTTGTAGCGATTTTGTTGAAACTGGATCATATTTTATAGAGAAAATGTTTCCTGGTTTTCCCTCTGATGTCCTCCAGCTTTCTGCGATTTATCAAGTTTCCTGATGTACAGAAAGCTTCACTTGCTGCTACTGTAGCTACCATAGACTGGATATAAGTGAAGCCAAAGTATCTTGATCGCCCCCTGGTGACTGGCTGCAGTATAAGTCGTGAGTCCCGCCCCCTCCATGTTAGCGGATTAGCCATTGGTCAAACTAAAAAAATCAAAGTACACCTCAAACACATTTTTCCCAAAGATGGTTTCTGTCGATGTAGGTCATTTGTTATTACACAGATATTTGTGTGTTTGTTTTTCTTGTAAAATTGGTTTTAATTAGCTATTTGATGCTAGAAATCATCAAATTTGTAGAAAAATAGGTTGAAACATCATAATTGACAGCCGTGATCAACTCGCGATTGGTCAGATGGCTGTATGGACGGGACTTCGATGGTCTGACTCTACTGCCCGATCTCTATACTCTAACTCTGGTAGCGGCCGTTTCCAGGATATTTTGGCTTCACTTTTGTCCAGTGGGAGGAAGTGGAGCTGCATCGTCCATCTTTATGTACAGTCTACGGTAGTTACTGTCAGCTCGTTAGCTCAGTTAGCCATGCTGCCAGGGCTGTGAGCTCAGAGCACTTGGAAAGTGTTACTTCTAACACCGCTCTACAGACACCATGGCAGTGGCTAAATGACCAAAGAGGACCTGGACGGAGGAGGCTAAGAAGAGAAAAGGAGAGAGTGACTGAGCAGTAAATACAGTAAAGATTCAGTAAACACTGGCTGTTAGTCGTTGGCGAGAGCTTCGCAAAGGCTGAAAGACAGACGCAGAGCCGACCTTCTCACTGTTTGACTAATTAGCTGAATTGCTATGTCCTGTGACTGATGTTTTGATGTGTCAGCAAAGTTATTGACTTATCTGAAAGTTGTTTTTGATCATAAGTACTGAAAAAATGTGTATAATTATTAAAAACAGCTGTGTACAAGTGAATTGCACAGTAGGGGTGACAAAATGCAAAAAATACCAATCATTATAAAATGTTGCTTTAATGTCACAGCAAGACAGTTTAATTAGACGTTTCCTTGCCTTGCTAGCAGGGATATTTGCAGCCACACTGTGTTTGTGAGGCTAAAGGAGAAGGACTTTACTGTGTCTATTAATCATAATGAACACAATTCATTTGAGGTTTCTTGCATTAGCATTTTATTAGCAGTCAGTGTGTGTTCTCTCTTTATTCAGCGCTGTGTGGATTTACTTTCTTTAAGTTGCAAATTCTGAGGAGCCGCTGGGTGAACACTGCTAATTCTCATTTCTGTTTTTTTTTTAATGACATCCTCAAGGATCAACAGAAACACAGGAGGAAAATCATGTTTTATTTTATTTCAGAGTGGCATGGCAAGTGGCACCGAACACTACGATACCCATGAGCATCAGCTGTCAGGGACACAGAGAAGAAGCCAGAGGCACAAATGATAACGATTGTTTATCAGATATCTTAAAAAGCACATTGTTAAGCTGCGTTCAAAATCGTTCCCTATCATGGAAGTAGTGCACTCTATAGTGTGTGCGCCATTTTGTCGCGTTGTTTGAATTCTCCCTGGCAGGTTTCATAATAGAGCATTTTCTCATTGACCCCCATGTTTAATAGGCTGTTTTCACAGCGTAATTAAACCTGTTTAAGGCCTGATACAAAAAACATTAGTCTGTATGTTTAGGTCATATCTCCATGACAACACTGAGGGGGTTGAATTGTTTTGAACCAGTCTAGTTTTTATTTTATAACAAACAACAAACAATTTGGGATCCAATTGTAAGATACTGTTCCTTCTCCTGTTTATTAGCAGAAGCGCCATCTACTATTAGAGTTTTGCTATTCCTAATGATATACTATTATTTTTGCATTGTTATTGTTCATATAGGCTGAAGAACTGGTTATTATTAAGCTCACTCTAGTCTGGCTTTTTGTGGTTGACTTTTTTGAATACTTGTGCATGTGTGTTCAATTAACAAAAACATGCCCTGTGAACTTATACACTCAGTTAAAGCTGACAGCTGCCTGAGGTGACAAGTACATTTTTTGCAGAAACACCTCACGCTTATATAAATCTGTCAAATCCCCCTCTACAGAGTCCTCTTTAAAGGAACATAAGAAACAGTAAATGTTCTAGTACACAGACAACGGAAGAAGCCTTTCCAAATCGTATGAGGCACACCCACGACATGCACCTGTAGTAGATAGCACCGTGCTTTATCTCCCCTTCCATCCCACTATTTAGGGCGCGTGTGATGAATCCAGAAACTCTGGATGTTATTCCTCCCCATACCTATATATATATATATATATATATATATATATATATGGATTTATATTTCTGGGACCGTAGACCTAGAAAAAAACCTCTTCTACTTCACATTTCTTTCTATTCTCTATTCGCTGAAATGAAACAAACCTGTCTGATGTGTTCAGAACTCATGCAAGTTAGCATTTAGCTTCACCTTTAGCATTTTACCCATGGGAATAATTCTGAATGATACAACTTGACAACGACATGAACACTAGAAACAAACATTACATTTTTATGTCCCACTAACCGACGGGTCCCAGTGGCCCTCGTGAACGTAAACTCTTCACCCTCACTGCCTCCAGGCTCCGGTGAGTGTTTTACTAGAAAGCACAAGACAAGACGATGTGCAGCCGGGCAGAAAGAAACGAGTCGACTAAGCGAAAAACTGCCTTTGCACACTGGTTCAGCTCGGGGCCTGTGAAATGGAAACCCACAGCTGCTCAGATGCTGTTATAACGATAGCTGACGCCACGTGCATTTGTGTGTGTCCACAAGAGCCTGCACATACAGTACTCACATAAGCATTACTGTTCTTGGATGAGAAAGAGAATATGTGTGTGTGTGTGTGTGTGTGTGTGTGTGTGTGTGTGTGTGTGTGTGTGTGTGTGTGTGTGTGTGTGTGTGTGTGTGTGTGTGTGTTGTCAGCAGGTCTGTTTAGAAAGTTTAAGTGTCCCAGAAGTGAGTCCGTGACCTCTGCTTGAAAGAACGCATTGCTGAATCCCACTGAGTGATGACCCCTCCCCACTTTTCCCCAACACACACACACACACACACACACACACACACTCAAACACACAAACAAACACACACACACACACACACACACACACACACACACACACACACACACACACACACACACACATACACACACACACACACACACACACACCCTTGTTCTCAGGCTGTGACAAGGTGAGAGAACAGAACTGCTGTGTCACACTGAGGGTCAGGACACTGTTACACAGCAAAATGAAAACGGTGGTTACCTTGAGTGCTGCCAACACAGCTGGGACGATGACGATGAAGAGAATCCACGAGTAAGCTTCCACTGGGTGATGGTTTAACAGAGCTGAATACTATTTATATTATAAAGTACTTACTGAAGTGATACATGGATGAACTGTGCATCACCAGTGCCACAAGTTTATGTTTTTTATCTGACTAATTTAATTAGATCTTGATTTTATTGTTGTCATACCACTGCTGTACTAGCATGTTTTTTAAATAACCAAGTCACCTCAACAAAAACCTTTATTTTGTGAAAAAAGCATTGAGCAAAATTAGAGAACTGTGACCATTGTGTCAGAAGGGAAGATTTAAATTATGTTTTCTTAGGGTTGTGGGATTCAAATTGAATAGAAAGTGTACTTCCTTCCTTCCTTCCTTCCTTCCTTCCTTCCTATTTGTTTCTGGATATACGGTATATGTATACGTTTAAGAAAAACTACCCTTTTGAATGTATTTTTCAGAATTAATGTGTATTATATATAATTCATTTCTTATATTTTGTGATATTTTAAACACATTTTTATATTAAATGTTCTTTGATGGATTTCTACTTTTTCCATTACCTCTTATAATATTTTTGTATATTTTATTTTACGTATCCTTTTCTTTTCTTTAATGGAACCTTCCTGCAGAAGTATTTCACACGATTGTACTCGTGTAACCGGAATGACAATAACCATCTTGAAAAAAACAGAATGTATAAATAAAGTGGTTCGTTTGTTTAAACAGAAGTAGGTCAGAAAAACAGATGAGGACGTGCCCTTCAACAAAGCGATGGAAGGAATCTTTCCAGCGAGCAGATGAAGAACTTGTTACTTTTTTTTATAGGGTGGGATAAAAATGTTGCATGTAAACTTAAAGCTACTTAAAGCAGATAAATGTGAGGGCGGCGCTGAGGCCATTGAAGGCTAATAAGGTAATTATGTAAAGAACAGTTGTACAGTGTCGGCCCCATGCTCAAGTCATTGATCAATACTGAGACTCAGCACAACAGCGTGCACAACACTGACAAATAAAGAGAGAAATAACGCTTTAAAAGAGATTTTCCTGCAAGAAGAAGAAGAATTACTTTCCCGCAACGGGGAAATTTAATTTTTTCACTCTTATTATTAATCATGTTACACACACACAGGCCCAAAACACACACATACAATTAATGGAGAGATTTTAGAGCGAGGGGGCTGCCAGTGGACCGGCGCCGCGAGCAGTTGGGGGTTCTGTGCCTTGATCAACAGCACCTCGGCAGTGCCCAGGAGATGAAGTGGCACCTCTCCAGCCACAAGTCCACGCTCCATACAGGGACTTGAACCAGTGACCCTACGGTTCCCAGTCAAGTCACCTATGGACTGAGCTACTGCCGTAATGTTGCATTGAACAAATATGTCAGAAGTTGAATAACGAGGACGGTTATTACAGAGTATTCTGTTTTACGAAGACATCTGGGACTAAATAAAAACAGCAACCTCGTGCAGAAGTGAGGAGTGTAATGTCAATATTTATGACTAGTTATTGTGCGGCCCTATATGAGAGGAAAACACCAAGGAGTTAAAAAGTAAGTCCCATCTCAGGAGTCCAGAGACATGAGACGGAAAGCGGTGGAAATGAAACGCCGACACAGTATCCTGGCCCGGGGGGAAAGAGCTTCAAGCTCCCCAACCATAACTTCTGCTGCCACTGTGCTCAATCGATTGCTTCAAGGCAATCTAGTCGAGCTTACCAGTGATGAAAGTGTCTCCATCCCACCAATTTAGAGGAGAGAGACATCCAGATTGACACAGGATGAAATATCTTAGAAGCAGGAGGTGATGGGCGATGGGAATAGGAAGGAACAATGGCGCCATAAACCTGAGAAACAGGGAAGTTATTCGTTTTCTGTGGCTTCAGAAATGTGTGCAGCATGACAAACATCACGGGTTAGTGGAGGATCTAGTTCAGTGTGAGTCTGTCTTTGCATGCATGACACAGAATCCACTTGTAACGGCATGAACTCTTTTCTATTTTCCCCAAAACGACTCTTTCAATCCGTACAGTGTTTAAGTGGTGACATAACGCCCCGGTGTTTGAATAGATCTGAGTCAAAAAACGCTTCCCTGTCGACCAAAAGCTGACTCACTGAAGAAACAAGTGATTGTAAAAGCTTTGCAGCTTCGGCCATTGTTGTGTGTTTTTTTCCGACGGAGCGTTTGGACCCAGAAAATATATTTTGAAAGTATTAAGTTACGTCAGACTTGAGAGAAGTATAATTCTGGCGCAAAATCCTCCCATGGTCTTTTTTAGCACTGCCGTAGTGTCACCAGAGGGGACCTCGCGATTTAGAAATGTCCCTCTCACGTCTGTGTTTCTTGAGCTGCATTCAAATTTACTCAAATGTAGTGCTTGTCCAATTCAATCCAAACTTATACAACACATTTAAAGACACTTGACCAAAAGGGTGTACAGTTAAAGATACCAAAAGACAAAAAAACAACACAGGAAACACAAAGAAAACCTGTTCAAAAGACAAAAGGACAGTATTGTAATATAGAAAGGCACAGATAAGATTATAATTGATCCCTCAGAACTAATATTATCACGTGACCTCTGTGTTTGGCTAAACATGGTGGGTCATTTGCAGTGGTCCCCAGGTAATACTAACCCAGTGTGAATACCACAAACTGATAAATCATTCACCCAGAGTGCTGCTATATCTTCAAACTACAACATCAACTTTCGCGCTGGATATATAACAGTAAATACTAATTAATTAGTCCATCTTGCTTTCCTTAACAACCGCTCTAATTTTGATGCAGATTTCAAGGTTGTGTCGAGTCATCGTGAGTCAAAACCTTGATTTTGTTCTTATCACCTTGTGTAACCCTAGTACAGAAAGGAAATCTAATATTTACAGTCTCAATGGTAAACGGATGAGATCAAATACAGATCATCACATCAGAGGATAATGCTCCATAAGTACGGCTCAGCAGAAACAGTGTTCTGTAAATACAAAAACAAAACAGTCTGTTATAGCAGAATATCCTCTGAGTCACACTTTATGGTTGATGATTGCTAATCATTCTCACCTGTTTAACATATCATTTACAAAATATATTCGGATTCACCCTGTTCTAGGTCGGGAAGCTGTGATGCTTTATCATCAAAGCCTGAAAGAAATAATGGACGTAGCCACCTTCATGTCACCCGTTGGTTTGTTGGCTACCTTGAAACCTGCATTTCTGCAATAAAAACATGGCTGTCCCAGAACTTCCTCAAACTCAACAGTGACAAAACAGAACTCCTCCTCATTGGCACCAAATCCACTTTAAACAAAACCGGACCCATCTCACTTAACATTGACAGCTCAATCATTTCTCCCTCCCCCCTTGCACGCAACCTTGGTGTTATCCTGGACCCCACGCTCTCCTTTGATCCCCTCGTCCGCTCCATTGTCAAGACCTCCTACTTCCACCTCCGCCGCATCGCCAAAATCAGACACTGCCTCTCCCCCCCTGCCGCTGAATCCCTCATCCACGCCTTCATCTCCTCACGTCTCGACTACTGCAATTCCCTCCTCACTGGCATCACCTCCCATTCCCTCCATAGACTCCAAATGGTCCAGAACTCTGCTGCTCGCCTCCTCACTCACACCCGCTCCCGTGAACACATCACCCCCATTCTCTACACCCTCCACTGGCTCCCGATCAAACAACGCATCAACTTCAAAATACTCCTCCTAACCTTCAAAGCTCTCCACCATCTGACACCACCCTACCTCTCTGACCTCCTTACCCCCCACCGCCCCTCCCGAGCCCTCCGATCCTCCTCCTCCCTAACTCTGACCATGCCACCTTCCAAACTCAAAACCTTCGGACACAGAGCTTTCTCTAGAACTGCACCCCGACTATGGAACTCTCTCCCCCAGCCCATCCGCGACTCTCCATCACTCACAACATTTAAATCCCGTCTAAAAACCTTCCTTTTCTCTCAAGCCTACAACCTCCCCTACCCATAACTACATTCACTCCTGGCCTCGTGACTTGAGACCATGAACTCATTAGGAAAATGTTTACTGACTGAGGTAATAAATCAAGTGAGAAGTAGGCTTATTTTCTCATTGACTTCTATACAATCAGACTCTTTTAGGAGCCAGTGGAGTTGCCTCCAGTTGGACTTAAGAGAAAATGCAGCTTTAAGGTACTTCTGCATTAACTTCACGTTCCAGACCGGGAAACTACATCCAATATCTTTTGCCGTTATAATCTACATAAATCATTTTTGACCTACTTTGGATCAATTGTCTTGGATCTGACCAGTTAATTTTTTTAAGGTATATTTTCAAGTGAGCTGTATCCACACGGTGGTCATTCCAAGAACACAAAGCACAAATTGATATGTCTGTGAAATGATAATTAACATAACTGGTTTCCCGTAATGTGACAAATTGGAGATAATAACGTACCCATCTTTTTTATTTTACCACAACAGCAGGGGGTGGAACCACAACTGGGCTAAGCTCAAATCCTGTCAGATCACATTTTTCCCTATCTCTCCCCCTCACACAATCCCCTCATGGCTATTCTACTGCCTGTACAAAGAAATAAAAATGGTGGGTGGACAGACACGGTCAGCAAAAACATTGCTAAACCAAATAAAATAAAATGATGACACCTCACTGATTTGTGGGTTAGACGGGGATGTGAGCATGCAGCTTAAAGGCCAGGAATTTAGTACAGATTACAGCTGTTTTAACTCATTTTAGTGCCTTCATATGAGACTTTCCCTCTCCTGTTGAAATAGATCTCAAATCTTAGAAGCAAGTGTTTCAAAGTTCAGAGCCAAAGTGCAAATACTGCTCTAACCCATGAGATAAGAAAAGTGTCAGGAACCCAAATGAAATGAGAGCTGAGCAAATACATGGAAGGGATTTTATTTAAAGTAATTAAAGCGATCTATCACTCAGACTTGAGGTGCAAAAATATTCCTTTAAGCCTAAAATGATGAAGCGAGAAAGAAGTTTAAGAAATAACCGGAACGAGAGCTTACAGGAGATGTAGAAGGGAGCGTGGAAGATTTGGGAGAGGGGATGTGACACAATGGGAAGAAGAACAAATGAGCAACGTCCTTCCTAATATTCAACACTCTCAAGCCCATACGTCTGTGCGGACCAGTTTTCCATCCATTCTTTATACTTCAAGAGACTAAGTTTTTGGAAGATTGACCATATGGTGAAATTTTACTTTAGATATCAAGGTAACGATTAGTAACTCAAAGCTAATACGTTAGCGCAAGTTTGAGCGATAACAGATGATTAAGCTTCCTCCAAAAGTAAGAAGCCGTTCAAATAAGTACTTTTTCTTTGGATGGTCCGTTTAGTCATTAACCACAAAGATTTAACACCTTGACTTCACCCGTTAGTTTGTTGGCTACCCTTTTTGCAGCCAGGTGATTGGAATTTGGCCGTCGCCATCTTGGTATTTTGGAGCCAGAAATCACCAATTTGGTCAACAGGGCGAGGCAAGTGACTTTTCAATGGCGCTGCACTTAGCTAAACTCTGAAGGGTAAAAGTTTTACTGTTTTTCAGCCAGGTAACGTGAATCCTCCATTGGACTATTGCTGGCGGGTCAGTGGAGACCTCTCGACGCTCGCACCATTAATCCACATGTACTTCGGTGACACAGAGCTGGTTGAAAAGTGGCTCTTAGCAACGTGCAACCACTGAACTATGATCGAGACATTTTAGACGGCCAAAACTTTACAAATCAACTCTGACAAAGTGAAAACACAGCGTTAAAACGTTAACAATGACAACACCTAAAAACAAGCTGGATATGCATCGCATGCTCTCATTGACAGGTCGCCGTGTAGCCCCGCCCTAAAGCAGCCGTGTAGGTTTATTTTACTTATCTCAATTTTAAGGCAATTTAAACATACATATTGTATTATATATAATATATATATAATATATATAATTACAAGGACATGTTTGATGCCAGTTTTCCTCTTCCCATGATTTCTTAAAAAGAGTGGGACTGCATTCATGACAGAGAGCGACCAACACAGCTCCGTAACACAAACACAATGTCTCCTGTCCGTCCTCCAGAAGCCGCAGCCTTCTTTCACCTCAGGCGTGATATGTCGATAAAGTTCACGCAGCCTCTTTAACCTTTCATCTCTGGTGCCTTCGGGGTCTTTCTAGTGTCATCCCATTCATGCGAGGGAGAGGTCGCTACGGCAACAGCCACGAAAAAAAGGCATGGTTCCCAGAGGTCTGGAGGAAATTGTCTCCACCATCGAATGTGAATCTTTAATCACTCTGTGCCGCCCTAGGGCCATCTCTCACCTCTACCACATCTTTATCAGACAATGCCATGGAGATAAGACTTCCTTGTGTGTGTGCTTGTGTGTGTGTGTGTGTCTGTGTGTGTGTCCATAAATACTAAATGCTGAGGGTGAACTCAAGAACAAATAAAAAATGGAAATTGGTTTCTAATGGATTTTCGAAGGTAGAGCTGCAACCTGGAAACAGTTTTCTTGACATAAATCCCCTGTATTCATTCATTCATTCATTTATTGTGTGTGTTTGTGTGTTTTCATTTCCAGAGGTGAAAGATTCACGCAGAAAAGTTAGAGAAGTAAGACTAATCTAAGCAATATATGACTGCCTCCATGAATGAGCAGCAGATGATCGTCCTGGAAGCCTCTTATTAGGGACTGGATGTCTATAGTGTTTCATGAGCTCCCTGCCTGACTTATGTTACTGAGTTCAACCTGTGTGTGTGTGTGTGTGTGTGTGCGCGTGTGTGTGTGTGTGTGTGTGTCTGAGTGTGTGTCTGAGTGTGTGTAGGAGGGAGGATCCAGATGTAATGATTAAATTGAGTTTATTCCCACTGTTTCTTTTACTTTTCCCTTTCTCTCCGCCCACGTCTCCCTCAACAAGAGGAAGAGACAAAGGAAAGAAACAAAAAAAGATGTGATTTTTCACATCTCACTTCAAAGGATCTCTGGACCTTTGGGACGTTAAAGCCCGTTAAAGCCCAACTGTAGTGCTAATTAGCATTTTCAGTGCTTTGTTCAATACGTTCCATGAGCATCTCAGAGAAGCACCTGCTCTGACAGGATATGTGCAACCACTATGAACTGCATACTGTTGTTAGTGCTAGTCTCAATGTACAGTCTGTACTAACGCTGTTTTTAAAAGGTGTTAATGAAGCGTTTTTGTCATCTGTCAGTCGTCTGTAAAAAGGAACTATGTGCTTTTATTAGTATCATTGATGGAAACCATGTGGAAGAAAGATTCAACAGCAACACAAACAACCTCTTCTAAAATTATCATAAAGTTGAATGACTGAAACAAAAATGAGAGGGCGTCTGAGGGCGCACTCACACTGTCCATCCGTACCGTGCCCCAGGACGTTTCAGGGCTAAAGTCTAGTTCTTTTGACCAGTGTGAGTGCAACCGTACCGTGCCTAGGCGCTTGCTTATCACGGACCGTTTGGGAGAGGTGGGCTTTTGTAAAGCACGTTTGCACATGTACAAGCACGGGCGTGCACACGTGTGCAAGCACGAGGCCTACGGCGGTTCTGATGTCATTTCCTGTGCGCCTGTTGGGACATAGAAAAAAGAAGGAGGGACCATGCGCGGACATTTAAAACAATGGCGGCGAAAGGTTCACGTTTGTGTGATGCGGAGGTGGAGTGAGGCCACCAACGGATCAGAGGGGTTTTCATGAGAAAAAGTTGTGAAGTAACAACCTTTCAAAGTAGTATTTCAAGCCTTGTAAATGCACCAAAACAACGTAATTGTCATTTTTCCTATTGATGAAAAGGCGTTGCGCTGAAGAAAGACGTGATTGTAAAAGCTTCACAGGTCGGGCCATTGTTGCGTTTGGACCTGGTAATAGTATTTTGAAAGGGTGTTACATCAGACTTAAAGAATGGATAGACTAATACAAAAGTAATCCCTGTCCATCATCACTTATGACCCACTAGAAGTGTGTGGCGGTGTCTGTATCTGGAGAGACCCCGCCCTCTGCCTGTATTTTCTCTTTTCTCCTTATTTTGCTGTGTGCGGGACGATTATAGGCGTCAGCAAAGAGCCTCTGGGCCCTGTGTGGGTGTGTGACCCCCAGCCAATAACAGCGTGCAGGTTGTACAGCCCTTCTCAGTCCAAATACCGCTGTTTTTATAAAGCCCAGGCACACTTAAGCATCCGTATGATACAAAGCGAATAATCGGTTGTTATTACGTAGCTGTGTGTTTTATGTCTTCCTGTGTGTGCAGAGAGGGAGAGAGAGAGAGAGAGAGAGAGAGAGAGAGAGAAAGAGAGAGAGAGAGGGAGAGAGGAGCAGAGGAAAGACTGAAGCACATAAAAACACAGAGCCATGAGTTGTGCGGGGAGTGTTTGTGCTGTGTAACCGCAGTGAAAAAACAATTTTATTCCTGATTCACGGCTTTGTTGTTGCCAGCGCCGCTCCTTCTATTTATTCATTAGGATGCTCGTTGTTTGACCACCACTGCTCTCTCTCTCTCTCTCTCTCTCTCTCTCTCTCTCTCTCTCTCTCTCTCGCTCTCTCGCTCTCTCGCTCTCTCTCTCTCTCTCTCTCTCTCTCTCTCTCTCTCTCTCTCTCTCTCTCTCTCTCGCTCTCTCTCTCTCTCTCTCTCTCTCTCTCTCTCTCTGTGCGCATGCGTGAGTGTGAGCGGAGCGAGTGAGCTGGAGTGATTGACGGTGGTGAGTGGTTTTCTCAAAACTTTTCTATAATTGTTTGTTTGTTTGTTTTGCATGTTTTAGTGTAGTTTGTGAACCTTGTTCCAGTCGGTGTGTGTGTGTGTGTGTGACACCGGGCATCATGCCCGGTGTCGGAGTAGATGAGGTGGGGCTGCAGAAACTGACGAGGCGACATGCGGTCAAACTTTTGCCGGCTGTCGCCTGTACAGTTGAGGATGCAGCCTACGCCATCGGAGAGCTTGTGGGGTTTGTAAGTGTAAAGGCTGCCTCACGGATGAACAGCGCTATCGTCATCTTTCTGGATGATGTGGCAAAGGCGGAGAAAGTGGTGGAGAGCGGCGTGGTGATCCATGACACCTTCACGCCGGTGTTTCCTCTGGCTAACCCGGTGAGGAGGATCATGATCTCCAACACGCCACCTTTCATTAAAAACGAGGATTTAAACACAGAACTGTCCCGCTACGGACGAGTCATCTCCCCAATAAAGATGATGATGTTGGGAGGTAAAACCCGACCGGAAATGAAACACGTTGTGTGTTACCGGCGGCAGACCTTCATGGTGCTCAAAGATGGAGTTAAAGACCTCAACCTGTCTTTGAGTTTCAAGGTGGAAGGATTTAATTATATCGTTTTCGTCACATCTGAAACGATGAAGTGTTTTTCTTGTGGGGCCGAGGGGCACTTGGCTCGAGCCTGCCCTGAGGATAAGGAGGCTGCCGGTGGCACTGCGGGGCCGAGCGCCGGTGCATCACCCCGGCGTGCGGGGGCCAAAGGCCCCCGCCCCTGGGGATCCGGGGCTTCGGCCTCTGGTGGACCTGGCGCTTTGGCCTCCGCTGAGCCGGCAGCTGATGCGTCAGCTGGTGGCGAGAGTGGTTCGGGTGAGACGGGCTCAGGTGAGACGGGCTCACCTGACGCGCTGCAGCCGGCGGCTGAGTTAGACTCGGCCGGTGTGCAGCGATCTGACGAGACGGCAGAACAGAGTGAACGGGAGGAGATGGAGCAGGAACAGGCTGTTTGCCCAGAGGAAAATATTACTGCTACAAAGAGCACGGTCACACCTGCTAATAAAAATAAACAGGAAAAGAAAAAGAAGGATAAAGAACATAATGTGAATGCAGACGAGGTGGTGAATGAGGTGATGGAGGAGGACATGGATGAGGATAAAAGATCAGGAAAAAGGAAAATCAGTGAGTGTAGGGAGGAGGAGGAGGATGATGAGGATGAGGAGGAGGTGGAGGTGGAGGAAGATAGTGGGGATGAAGCGGGTGAAGAATGGGATATGACTCCATCTCAGGAGGTTCACACCACCACCTATTCATTGAGAGAAATTAAAAAGTTCCTAAAAGACACAAAAGGGAAAGTAGCTGTGCAGGTGAAGAATTTCTTCCCCGACCTGAAGGGCTTCATTGTGTCTGTGTCACGCCTTAAAAAGATGGAAGACTCCTTTGAAACGAAGGAAGTCTACAGACTGAACAAGTTTGTCACAAAAGCCAGGGTGAAGCTCGCTGAACTTAATGATGACTCACTTTAAAATGTCTTATCACACCTTTGTGGCTGTTTTCTTATTTATTTTTTTTCATATCATTATGACTAATATAAATATTGGTTCTTTAAATATTAACGGTGCCAGAAGTGTTGTGAAGAGAGCTTCTCTTTATAAACTTATTGATTTTAAGAAACTGGACGTAGTTTTTATTCAAGAAACCCATAGTGATGATGACAACAAGAGAGACTGGAAGAAGGAGTGGCCTGGCCAGGTTTTTCTCAGCCACAAATCTTTTAATAGTGCTGGAGTCGGTGTGCTTTTTAACAAAGCTTTTAACCCTCACTCCGTCGAGGTGCAGGATGTTTTATCAGGTCACATTTTGAAGGTCAGAGCACAGTTTGAGAATGTCATAATGGTTTTTATATGTGTTTATGCCCCTGTTTTTAGCAAAGACAGAATGTTTTTTTTAGACATTCTATCTGATGCCATTAGCGGCTGCAGCACTGAAGAGTATTTATTTCTGGGAGGTGATTTTAATTGCACAGAGCATCCTAATACAGACAGGAATCACCTAGAGCCTCACCCTGCTTCATGTGCTCGGCTTCAGCGTCTCAGTGAAGCTCACGAGCTGCAGGACGTATGGAGAGGGTTTCATAGAAATATCCGGCAGTATACATGGAGCCACAGTCGTGAGAATGTATTATCGATGGCTCGACTTGATCGGTTTTATTGCTTTAAACATCATTTTAGCATTTTTAAATCAAGTCATATTATACCGGTCGGCTTTACAGACCATTCTCTGGTTCAGTGTTCTTTTTTTATCTCAAATGTTAAGATAACCAGTGCGTATTGGCATTTTAACACAGCTCTTTTATTAGATAATGCTTTTAGAGAGGGTCTTAATTATTTATGGGTTTTACACAAGGGCAAGAAGTCCAGTTTTATTTCTTTACAGCAGTGGTGGGATATTGGCAAAGTCCAAATCCAACAATTTTGTAAACAATATACTCGCAATGTCACTAAGTACATCACCAGGTCTCTTCAGGACCTAGAGACTGAGGTGGTACAGCTGCAGGGTTTGGCAGACTGTACAGGAGAACAAGGGCATTTTGAAGCCCTTAAAAGGAAAAAGGCTGCTTTAGCCAACCTGCTGGGCTTTACAGCACAGGGGGCGCTGGTCCGGTCTCGTTTTTTGAATGCCTCGCAAATGGATGCTCCATCCCGGTTCTTCTTCAGCCTGGAGAGGAAAAATGGCCAGAAGAAGATCATCCACTCGCTACGTGCTGAAGATGGTTCTTCATACACGACAGGCCCAGAGATCCGGAGGTATGCCACACATTTCTATAAAAAACTGTATTCAAATGAGTTTGTGGATAACCCAGAGCTGGGTGGACAGTTTTTTAATAACCTGCCTCAGGTGGAGGCTGCCTCAAACACAACACTGGACTCTGAGCTGACTGTTGATGAGCTCCACACAGCCCTCATGAGTCTGGCCAATGAGAAGGCTCCTGGCATTGATGGGCTCCCCGTGGAGTTCTACAAGTCTTTTTGGCCGGTTCTCGGCGAAGACATGTTGGAGGTTTTCCAGGATAGTCTGAACCGGGGACAACTACCACTGAGCTGCAAGAGAGCTATAATTACTCTGCTCCCTAAAAAAGGAGACCTGCAGCTTTTAAAGAACTGGAGACCGGTTTCATTGCTGTGTGGGGACTACAAGATATTGTCCAAAGCCCTGGCCCTGAGGCTGAGGGAGGTCGTCAGTGAGGTCATCCATGTGGACCAGACATACTGTGTGCCCGGCAGGTCCATAAGTGATAATATCACTTTAATCAGGCATGTTTTGGACGTCTCTAGCTCATTAGGCGTGGACACTGGTCTGATTTCCGTAGACCAGGAAAAAGCTTTTGACCGGGTTGAACACCAGTATCTGTGGCAGGCGCTGGCTGCTTTTGGGTTCAGCCCAGGCTTCATAGCTAAGATCCAGGTACTGTACCGTGACATTGCGAGCATACTGAAGGTTAACGGTGGCCTGGCTGCTCCTTTTAATGTGGAGAGGGGGGTTCGGCAGGGATGCTCCATATCAGGGATGCTTTATTCCCTTGCCATAGAGCCTCTGCTCCACAAATTAAGAAAGGAGCTCAATGGTGTTGTTTTTAATGGATGTCCTGCTGTTTTTAAACTGTCTGCCTATGCTGATGATGTCATTTTAATGGTGAACACACAAAAAGACATTGACATCATAAAAACTAATGTTGGACTGTTTAATGAGATGTCATCAGCAAAGGTAAACTGGAGTAAGAGCGATGCAGTGATGGTAAGTGACAAGCCCACAACTAAGCTGGTTTTACCAGGGGGACTGACGTGGAAGACAGGGGGCATAAAATACCTTGGGGTGTTCTTAGGCGATGAGACTGTTTTAAATAAGAACTGGGACAATGTGCTGGAGAAGTTTGAAGGTCGGCTCAGGAGGTGGAGCTGGCTGCTACCGAGCATGTCCTATAGAGGAAGGGCACTCATTATCAACAACCTGGTGTCCTCCTCCCTTTGGCACAGACTGGCCTGTGTGGACCCTCCCCCTAACCTGCTGTCAAAAATACAGGCATTGTTAGTTAATTTTTTCTGGGACAAACTTCACTGGACCCCTCAAGCTGTCCTCTACCTTCCTAAGGATGAGGGAGGGCAGGGACTTGTCCACCTGGCCAGCAGGGGAGCTGCTTTCCGGCTACAGTTCTTTCAGCGACTGCTGTACGGCCCCAAGGACCTGGTCTGGAGACCGTTGGCCCACATGGTTCTGCAGCGGTTCGCTGGACTGGTTTTAAAAGACTCTCTATTCCTCATGGACCTCAGCACTGCAGACCTTCGCACATTGCCACCTTTCTACCGGGGAGCCTTCACTGTGTGGAAGCTGATGGCGAAGGAGAAAAGTACGGTCTCCCTTCACTGGCTGCTTCAGGAGCCTGTGGTCTTTGGAGGACAGCTCAGCGCCCCTTTCTGGGCGGGAACAGCTCTTAGGGACATCTTCTGTAAGGCCAGGGTCATGACTCTGGGGTCTGTTGTTCACCTGGCTGGAGCTGAGCTGCAGGATGCAGCCGTCCTGGCAGCTGGTGTGGGGATCCGGTCTGTGAGGAGCATTGGCAGACTTTTGGAGCATTGGAGAGGCTGCCTGAATGGACATCAACGTCTTCTACTGAGCCGGCACTCCCAAGGTTTTATTGCCCCCTGCACTGACGATCCGTTTCCCTCCATTACTGTTCGTCCGGTTTTTAAAGACTACATTGGTTGTTTTTTAAACTCACAGCACTGCACTTTAAGCCTACAGGAGGCCACTGGCAAAGCCTTGTACAGAGTCATGGTGACATGTCTAAATGGAAAGACTCTGAACCGAGTGGACACTCCATGGAGGGGTCACCTGCAGTTGGGAGATGAGGTGACACCCGCCTGGAGGAGTCTCTATAAAGGTCCTCTGACTAAAAAAGTGGCAGACCTACAGTGGAGGGTGCTACATGGCATTGTAGCAGTTAACTCCTTCCTGTCGATCATCTCCCCAGGGCACACTGACTGGTGTGTGTTCTGTGGTGAAAGGGAGACAGTTTTTCACTGTTACAGTGAGTGTGCACGTCTCACTCCTCTTTTCACTCTCCTGAAGAGTCTCTTCAGAGCAGCTGGAGAAGAATTCTCTGTTCAGGTTTTTATCTTGGGTTTTAAGTACAGAAAGGCAGCAGAGAGCAAGTGTAAACTTTTTAATTTCTTACTGGGACAGGCCAAGATGGCAGTACATGTGAGCAGGAAGAGGAAAGAGGAGAACATGGTAGATGTTGAGGTGAGTTTGTTGTTCTGTCGGATGGTGAAGGCCAGGGTCCACATAGATTTTAAATACTACAGTCAGATGCAGGACATGGATCAGTTCACCAAGACCTGGACTCACTCCAACACACTGTGTTCAGTTACTGACAATACTCTGGTCTTCTCTCAACATCTCATCTAATGCATCTCTCTAACCCGTCTGCACGGGCTAAGCTGTGTATGTTTTATTGGTTTTTAGTTTGAATTTTAATGTTTTTTTAAAAGGATGTGCTGTTTGATATGTGCTTTTTGATCAAAATGTGTATTCTTAATAGTTAAAATAAAGGTACTATAAAAACAAAAATCTCTCTCCTCTCTCTCTCTCCTCTTCTCTCTCTCTCTCTCTCTCTCTCTCTCTCGCCTCTCTCTCTCTCTCTCTCTCTCTCTCTCTCATCTCCTCTCTCCTCTCTCTCTCTCTCTCTCTCTCTCTCTCTCTCTCTCTCTCTCGCTCTCTTCTCTCTCTCTCTCTCTCTCTCTCTCTCTCTCCTCTCTCTCTCTCTCTCGTGCTCTCTCTCTCGCTCTCTCTCTCGTGCTCTCTATCTCTCTCGATGGTTGGAGGACAACTTTGAAAGCTGTGTGTTTACAAACATTAACGGGAAAATCCTGCACAGTTTACCTTTAAGTCGTAGTTCTTAATAGTTCTTTATTTGTGCATATATAAAAAACATGGAGAAAATATACAATAACGATGACAAAAAGCTTGAGGAACCCGTCTTACATTGACAGCTGTACATTCTCACTAGCCATTTAGAAATTAACATAAATATCTTTAAATATCTAAAAATAGAGGAAAAACGTACAAAAATGTAATACCCATCATGACAGTTACAATAATACAATGAAATAAAAATAATAACAAGTCAATTAAAAGGCTCTAAATGGATTAGAGGCGCGCCACCAACGGATCAGAGGGGTTTTCATGAGAAAAAGTCGTGAAGTAACAACCTTTCAAAGTAGTATTTCAAGCCTTGTAAATGCACCAAAACAACAATTGTCGTGCTCTGCCACGACAATATGACAAGAAAACTTATTTCTTATTCTGCACAAGAGCAGGGGGAGCTGGAGATGTCTATTAAAAACCAGCGTTCTGTGAAATGTAAAGATATAATTAACCTACTCTTGCTAGGTTTGAACAGCTCTTTGTGTAATTTTGAGTAATGGCGATGCTTAGAAATGTTACATTCTGCCTCGACAAGCTGAGATTAAATTGCTGTCATTAGTTTACAAGAGATAGGTCGCATCGATACGGTGGCACTGCAAATCTCTTTTTGAATTATAAATGGTAGTCAGCTGGCTGCGGCTAAATTGAACATTAAACTCAACACTGTCTGGGTACTTATCCAGTGGACTGTGGCTCAGTGACAGAGTGGGTCGTCCTCCATTGTAGAGATCGGCTATTCGATCCCCACTTCCCCCGGTCCACATGTCGAAGTGTCCTTGGGCAAGACACTGAACCCCGAGTTGCTCCTCGTGCTGCACATGGGTGTGTGGATGTGATGTGAATGGTTACATTAGATTAGATGGTATGTAGGTGTCCACTGCCATCAGTGTGAATGTCTGTGTGAATGTGACAAACACTGTGAAAGCAGAACGCCTTTCTAGTCTTCTGACTACCCAAGGCGCGATATGAGTACAAGTCCATTTATCATCATGATGCAGCTAAAAAAAAGTGGACTAAAATTATAAATTTGAAAACCACACTTCCTTTAACACCTCCATAACCCGAAGCCTCCCTCTTCAATTAACCAACAAGTGCCCCTTGGAGGAAACCGTACAGAGGAAAAGTAGTGCACCGAGAGAGATCAAGAACAAGCTGTGAACGAGTCATCACATAAACGCCCCCTCACAACGGCTCAACACCGGAGAGTTTGGCTGCAAAATGAGAAATGCAACGAGGAAATGACACCGAATGTATCAAAAGGGACGGCAGCATAAAAGCAAAAGCGATTTGTAAAGGAGGAAATGGTGGCAGGCCGCTGAAGGTTAAGAAATGAACCATTAAAAACAGACTAGATCTCTCTATAATAGAGATAATGTGAAAGAAAACAGCTTTTTTCTCCTATAAGTGGGTTTATTTCAAAAAGTAGCATTTGGATGTTCTTTTAAAGAGATGAAATTAATGTTTGGAAAGTCCGTAAAGCTGAATTTGAGACATCCCAGATATAGTCTGGAGAGAAAGTAGAGCATAATCGATCGACTTTATCAGTGGAGCGATCAGCCCTCCCTCACCTCATCACCTCCTGTTCAAAATCAGCCGAGTGGAGAGGGAGGGCTGTTGCTGCCGCTTTCCCATAATGGAAGTTTATTTTCCGCCAACCCAAAGCAATGTGATCCCCTTATCTATTTCTGCACTGCAGCCATTGGATTGCTCTCCATTGAAGTGCTATTGATCTGCCCTGTGTGCTGTACTGAAAAAAGTGGGGGTGTAATCAATACGGCCTGCCTCCTTCCCGGGTCCTCCGGCCACCGCCGCCTCACAGTCTTAAAAAGGGGACGAGACGTTTTTAATTATCTCCCTTATCAGTTTGGGAAAGCACACTGTTACTTTTGAACACCGAGGACTGTTTGTCGAATACTAATGTGATGATCCAGTATAAAATGTGTCCAAATATTCTCTTGTTTCATAAACACTATGTTCAGATGCGGATAATAAAACAGTTGCATTAGGCCGACCTTTAACAATCAATCCCATCCCCTGATCATGTCACTGTGACTGAGAATGATGCATGACGTTTGCTCCATAATGCTTTATCAGTATTTTTATACAATACTCCACTGCATTAGTTATAAAAGTTACACTATGGGCGCACTCACACTGTCCTTCCGCACCGGGCCAAAACAGGCTTATCGGCTAAAGCCTAGTTCGTTTGACCAGTGTGAGTGCAACCGCTCCGAGCATAGCTGCAGCCAGCTGGCCGTCCACGGCCCGTCTGGAGAGGTGGGCTTTTGTAGAGCGCGTTTGCACATGTACGAGCACGAGCGTGCGCACGTGTACGAGCACGAGCATGAGGCCCACGGCAATTCTGACATCCTTTATGTGCGCCTGTTGGGACATAGAAATTAGAAGGACGGACCATGCGCGGACATTTAAAACAACAACGACAACGGCGGCGAAAGGTTGACGTTGGTGTGATGTGGAGGTGGAGTGTTTACTGCAGGTTTGGTCGATGAAAATATTCAAAAACAGTCGACAAGACGCACAAAAACTCAGAGGTCTATGGAAAGATTTGTAAACAAAGCGACGCATCGCCATGACGTCATCAATGCGTGTGACGTGATACGACGTGATGACGTAAAGGCAGCAAGAAGCATTGGCCAAGGCCCAGGCAGTGTGAGTACAAACGGGCCTGGCAAGCGGGGGGAGAGGGAGGGGAGACAAGTACCCTAAAGCACGAGGCGCGGTACGGAAGGACAGTGTGAGTGCGCCCTATGTCAGTTTAATGAATGAGCACTAAAGACAGCCTTGTTCAATCCAACGCATGCAGAGGTTTGGCCACTACTATGGTCTGGAATGATCAGTAGCTATGTCGGTGAATGTTGGATAATTTTAGCAAACTTTAGATGTAAATCGCTGTTTAACTCACTTTGCTGACTTTGTGGCTCTTCTCTTCTCGGGATACAGCCCTGAATCAGTACGACGTGTTGTCTGAGGACGTCGGATATCTAAAGTTTTTATAGCTGTCCCCTAACGGCCTCACTCGAAGGTGGGATTTTATGAAAACGGGGATGACAACACAGGACATTTTCACACAGTCTCTCTGAAGACGATTGTTCCCATAAAAAGTGACAGAAATCGTTCTGTAACAAATGAAAAACATTGAGCTGAGAGAAAAATTCAGAGTGTCATCGTCAATGGAGACATCACTATGACAAATAGGATGTGCAGAGTTACCACAACAGCAAACAAATGTGATACAACTGAATAAATCGGCACTATATTGTTGGTTTTCTAGCAAAGGCAACACCGGAATTTAGCATCATGTCTGCAGGACGCTAAAGGTCACTGGACGCTGAAACAATGACACTTGGACAGGACGTCCTGTCTGACCACTACAGTATATGCCAGCGAACTATTTTACATTAGAGGACCTTAGAAATCCAATATACCATTCAGAAATCAATACAGCTCCTCTCACAGCAATATGAATGCAGTCAACCAAGATCAATAAAATGACAAAATAAGTATCTATTAAAACATGTTATTGTCCCCTGAGGTATAAAAGATAAACGTAAGAGAATAAAAAAAGATTTGTGTGTTCCCATCCTCGTGTGTTCAGGGAGCAAATGTCACTGTACTCAAACGGAGCCGACCCGAGGGAATCGATCACTAAATGATGTTTCATCAGCAGTTGTATGAGTAAACAACAGGTGTAAGCACCGATGATGAAGCAGTGTTTCTTTATGAAAGGAACCCAGAAGGAGAGACTGGGTGACACTTGGACCAAGCAAACTAATAATGTTTATTGTTGCACAGGAATTTCTTTGTTTCCTCTGCGCGTGTTTTCAATGGTGTTGAAAAACTGCTGTGTCATTTTCTGCTGACTACGGCTGCGACTTACTGGAGCACCAGGGCAGTAACAATCTCTCCTTCTATTTGTGTGTGTGTGTGTGTGTGTGTGTGTGTGTGTGTGTGCGTGTGCGTGTGCGTGTGCGTGTGCGTGTGCGTGTGCGTGTGTGTGTGTGTGTGTGTGTGTGTGTGTGTGCGTGTGTGTTAAAAGTCCAAAAAGTTAAGAAAATGTCTACTGACATGTTCGTTTGGCACCTGAATGATAAAGGCACAAGGTTTGTCATCATTTCATTTTCATGCGGTGCTCAATGCTCAATCAAAATGTTACGTCCTTTTATTGTTTTGCATCGTTTTATACTAATTTTAATAAAGTAATATTAGTCATTTGAGCTAGCAAATAACGCTGTTTTGGCGCGATACAGGTCATGGGAGAGTTATTTCAGTAAAGTGCTTGCTAGTATTTAATAAAGAGCAGCACTTAATAGTGTGCACTAATCATTTTTGAGGTTAAAGCTGCAAATTAAAATATCAAATTTTAAGATAAGTTTGTTTATTGCACTCTATTCTGAAGTTGTAATTAAAGTAAAATGGGTTAAAAAGGATATTTCATGATTGTTAGTGAGGATTCATGTTGTGCTAAAGGTAAGAAACACACTATTTTGATATTGTCATTATTGTATTTATTTATTTTAGGGACCACTTACCTTACCACCAACTAACCACTTACTTAAGGATGGAAATTAATAATCCTCTATATTTACATTTTCATCATATCAATCATCAATATACTTTGTCCCTTTGTGTAGATAGATACATTTCAAACTAAATACAAATAAACAGATGAAGTTAATTTAACTGACAGGCAGGTAGAGAAAGAATACACAAATAACATCACTGAACTGTAAATCTGCATTTAAGACAAAACAGATAACATCTAATCTCAGGTCAGAATATTGTATTAGAGATAACTGACACACAAGTATTGATATTGTATATATATATATATCATATGTGCGTGAAAACACCTGTACTGTATGAAACTGTATGTTAGAGTTCTCAGGGTTTCACCTCTGTATAAGGAATTTGTTGAAATTCAAAAATCATGTGACATAATGTGAGAAAACTGACCACAGCGCGCTCACGGTCATCAAGGAATACCGAAAGAGACCAGAAAGGAGCTCCTGTAAGGTACATTTTTTTACTCATCACTGGTCTGTCGGCTCAAAGAGCGCCACATCACACTGACCTCTGACCTCGGAGGAGAAGTGGGCGGAGTGTCGAGTTATAAACAGCTGCAGCTGCTGATCAAGGTCGCAGCACTTGAGGTCGACGTCCCAGGATCGAATTCCTGTCAGAAAGGAGAGAGAGAGCGAGAGAGAGAGAGAGAGAGAGAGAGAGAGAGAGAGAGAGAGAGAGAGAGAGAGAGAGAGAGAGAGAGAGAGAGAGAGAGAGAGAGAGAGAGAGAGACACAGAGACACAGAGACACAGAGAGAGAGAGGACAACAGCAAGAAGCAGAGAGGGACAGAGATCAGAAGAGTCAAGTTTATTTATGTTAATTACATTTTGTAATCCATCCATCCATCATCCTCCAAATTTTATAATTAATTTTTCATTTTTTTCAGTCATTTGTTTAAGGCAGAAAAGTCAAAATTCTCTGATTTAGCTTCTCAAATGTGAGTTTATTCTGGTTTCGTTATTTCTCCTCCGTTAGCGGACGTCATCTTGGGTTTTGGGGAACAGCGACCACCATTTTTCTAAATTTTCTGACATTTTAAAGACCAAACGATTACATTCATTCATTCATTCATTCATTCATCTTCAACCGCTTGTCCCTGTCGGGGTCACGGGGGGGCTGGAGCCAATCCCAATTGACATCGGGCGTGAGGCGGGGTACACCCTGGACAGGACGCCAGTCTATCGCAGGACACATAGAGACGAACAGAGACAGACAACCATTCACACCTACGGGCAATTTTAGAGTCATCAATGAACCGAACACCTGCACGTCTTTGGACTGTGGGAGGAAACCGGAGAACCCGGAGAAAACCCACGCAGACACGGGGAGAACATGCAAACTCCACACAGAAGGGCCCCAGCCGGGATGCAAACCAGGAACCTTCTCACTGTGAGGCGACACTGCTAACCACTACACCACCATGTACAACTACATAATCAATCAATCAAGAATATAGTTAACAGAATAATTGCTAATGAAAGTAATCTTTAGCCTCAGCCCTGTTGGTATTTAATTATTATCACATTATTTCCAATTGTTAATCAGTTTTTTATCGTATCGTCATGATAAAATGTAAAAGTAAAAGTAAAAGTTTCCACATTGACATAAGGACTAAAATTAATTGGAGTTCACTATCAGTAAAAAGGACACACACACACACGCACGTGCACACACGCACACGCACACGCACACGCACACGCACACGCACACATACACACACACACACACACACACACACACACACACACACACACACACACACACACACACACAGACATCAGCTCTATCAGATCCTTCTGAGCCGCAGTGAGTCAAACTTCAGAGAGGACTCGTGTCAGATCTCCTCCAGCGGGACAGGAACCAACACACCTCTCTCATCTTATCCGCCTGTCGATTGCTTCAGCGAGAGGGAGAAATTAGATTTGCATTTCTCCCATCCATAGCCCCCGTGCCAGACTCTTCTCTTCCATAAAAAAGACTTTGAAGACCTTGTTGTGCCCTTAACCGAGGAGAAAATGTTCCCTCTCACTGCAGTCGATTCCCAGAAATGCTGTGTCACTGGTATTAACTTTAACTTTGCACACTGCCAGACATAAAGAGAGACACCCTCCCACTCTGACGTTTATGTCTTTCCACCCCAATCCTCACGGCAGAAATTAGATCGTTAGATTGTTAGCGTCCACAGAAGACGGGGAAAAGGGTTGGAATAAACGAGGCCTTCGTTTTGGAGGATGACATCAGTGTCAAACATTTAAACTGGCCTCAGACATAAATGCCTGCTTATAATAATAATAATAAAGTTTACTTGTACGGCACCTTTCATAAATGAAATGCAGCCAAAAGTGCTTTACAATAAAGAAACTACATGCACCACATTGCAGTGCTTCACATTAAAAAGGCACAGAATGAACTTTAAAAATAGTAATATATGCGCCAAAGTCATGTTAAATAAGATGAAAGATAAAAGGAGTTAAGAATAAAATACATAAAATACATCATCACATGGATAAGAAAATGATATTTGTTTTGGGGAGTCGTGGTAGTAGGTCATTCTCAGGTGAAGGAAAATCTAAAAATGTTGAAATCATTTTCAAGGACAACACAAGATTACCAGGTCATGTCTAATTTTCCATGTGTTTTCCATGACTGGATAATTGGTCAACTGTTTTACATGTTCTCTGTATAAAGCACGCCATCGCCCGCCAATTTCAGCTGGCATTTTTTTTACCCCTATCCCTGAATGTTAACTTGTGCAGCCAGACTTCTCTCCAGCACAGACACAGTGCTGTGGAGACAGTGCTGGCAGTGTGAGACGGCTGATAACACCCATTGAACAGAGTGATAACATTTGAAACAGGTGGTTGGTCACATGAAACAGACCATTTAGAACCTGTGATGGACATTTTCACTGGCACTGAATCAACTAAATGATTCATTAATTATATAATGACATTTATAAGGAAACAATGAGCACTAAAAAGTGATTTAAGATAATGTGGAGAGCAAACCGCAGCTGTCAGTATCTGCTCAATGCCAGAGTCCAGACCTGCACATCAATATGCATAATGATGGCACAGCTTGAGACTCTGCGGAGAGAGAGTCCTTGATGCTTCCCACTGAACAGCTTAGAGACGCGGCTGTACGCTGCTCTTTATTATGGCAGTGTTGCCCATACGTAGACCAATGTGTGGCGCAGCACCGCATAATCGACACAGAGCGACACAAATTAATTAAGTCTTTTGGGGGGGGGATATTAATATCGTTCCGTTCATTCCTTTCTGCATAAGACTCTGTCTCCCTGTCATTCTAGTTTAGAGAAAGAGACAGAGAGAGGGATGAAGAGAGAGAGAGACAGAGAGACAGAGAGACAGACAGAGATACAGAGAGACAGACAAAGAGACAGAGAGAGAGACAGACAGAGAGACAGACAAAGAGACAGAGAGAGAGACAGACAGAGAGACAGACAGAGAGAGAGACAGACAAAGAGACAGAGAGAGAGACAGACAGAGAGACAGACAGAGAGACAGACAGACAGAGCGACAGACAGAGAGACGGAGAGAGACAGAGAGACAGACAAAGAGACAGAGAGAGAGACAGAGAGACAGACAGAGAGAGAGACGGACAGAGAAAGACAGACAGAGAGACAGAGACACAGAGACACAGAGACAGACACAGAGACACAGAGAGACAGACAGAGAGAGAGACAGACAGAGAGACAGAGAGACAGAGAGACAGACAGAGACACAGAGACACAGACAGAGACACAGAGACACAGAGACACAGAGACAGACACAGAGACACAGAGAGACAGACAGAGAGAGAGACAGACAGAGAGGGAGACAGACAGAGAAACAGAGAGAGAGACAGGCGCACACACTTTCCCAACGTTTTCAACCAACCCAACTGCAACTTGGACCACAAGTATTACTATTAAAATACTTATTCTAAAGGGTATCTTGGTTAGCTTAATCATTGACATTGGCTTACGTAAAACTGACATCCCTGAGTCATATGCATTTAAAACATGCATTGCAAATTTAAACCTTTGTTCACCAGGTCAACGAATAACGTATGCTGAACATAGAACACACAGTCAACATAAAACGGTGGGTCAGACCTGGTCTGTGGGAAACTCTGTACGGGATGAGGACTTTCACTCATTTGCCAAATCAACAACTTAGGTCTCACCCGTGGCTTGGAGCCTACGTACTTTGTCACCAGAACAAGCAGTTTGATAAAGCATTCATGTGTGGCTACAACAAGCTTAGTATCTGGAGGTGAATGGGTTCATTGCTGCACCTTGTGAACATAGACTGTATATAAAGATGAACATAGCGGCACGCTGCAGGTGCACTGAAATATTTCATCATCAATTCATATTTAACTAGTTGTTTTGCCTGTGTTGAAATCAATAATGATTCAACATATTCATTTAAGCTGAATAAGTCCTTCACCAGAGTATGGCCAGTAAAGCTACGTGACTCAAATCCTCCTGAGCATTAAAGTGACCCACCAAACACGTATCTGCTGCGATCTTAAGAAGCGGCTTTAAAATGTTGGTAATTTCCTCTTTAAACAGAGTAGTTGTGCTCAGTGTCATTTATGTAAGTTAGAAAACATAAAGAAACAAGAAGAGTCGGATGAAAAACAGAGCAGAGGGTTATAATTACGGCTGGGTATCCATACATGATATTTTTTAAAAGGTATCGACCGAAATCAGCAGTATCGAATCAAAACTTCTCCAAATGATACCTGCATTCAATCCTTTTTATACCCAGATTTCATGGGTTTTCCCGCAGCTAATTATTGCAGTTTGATGTGACGTGATTGGCCAACCCAGTCACCCTTCGTGCCAATATTACACGCATCCATCCACGTGATTGGGATCAAATAGCCATCAGGACAACCGGCGTGCATCAAAATGGTCAAAAATCACGGATTTATTCCAAAGCTACCCGGCGTCAACTAGTGCTGCAGGTGAGCTGACAGGAAAACGCTTAGCTCAAGCTTTGACATTGTTGGGAATTAGCAAAACATTTGAGCTGAGTTCTTCATCGTGTCGTCATATCACGGCCTGCACCGAAGGTTTTACACACACACACACACACACACACACACACACACGTACACGTACACTCACACGTACACGTACACATACACGTACACATACACATACACATACACACACACACACACACACACACACACACACACACACACACACACACACACACACACACACACACACACACACACACACACACACACACACACCTCTGTCCTGGTGGAGGGGGTGGGTTGGGCCTGTTGTGGGCTGGTGTAGTCAGAATTGTCCCGTGGATTTTTTGTGTCCCACTCCGCCCCTGAAATGATGTCTATTGGTATCAGTATCACTTTAGGGGCGCTGATATTATAACTTTTAAACGATACACAGTCCTATAGTTATGATGCAGGAGTGGTTTGAGAAGTTTTTTGTTGACACTATAACACTGTGACCGGCAAATTACAACGTTTTTACAGCCAGTTTCCAAACCTACACTGCTGCAGCGTCTCTTACACCAAACTTAGGAGGATGGGAGGTGTAAATAAATGTTAATAATAATAATAATACAAATACGTTACCCCCTGACTGCACTGCGTGTAAAATTCATCCTAATTTCCCACCTTGAGATGCAGCCAGAAGGATTATGCACGCCTCACACTCGGAGGGAAAAGTGAGGGTGACACTGTTTCAAAGTTATATATCCGATATAAAATCTGAATTCAGGGGGGGGGGGGGGGGGGGGGGGGGTGGTGTCTTAATGCTGTCTGAGGCGGGAGGGGAAGAGCGCAAAGCCCAGTGTCAGAAGTCGCACTCATTTTCTATTTCACTGTCTCTGAGGTTTCAGATCCGCTGAACCTGAAGGTGTCGGGCATGAAAGTCTTCCCCCTGCACCTCCGAGGGGAAAAACACACCGGATCACGAGCTCAGGTCGTGTTAGGGATGTTTTGATTAGCCTCTCTTCTCAGGAACAGGCCTTTTCTTTTCCGGGAACGGATAAAGTGTGTTAGGTATTCGATGCGGGTACAAGAAAACAAACACAGTGCAAGAAGTCAAAGTCAGTGCAGGTGAAGGTGGTGAAACGTCACTCAATATACACAAAAATCATCATATTCGTGCAATATTATATAAGCTAAGTCACATACCTTACAACAAGTTTAGAGGATTGTCAAACTAGGGCGTGAGGATATGATGATCTATATATATCATCGAAACATTCACGATGTTTCACAGCCATCCCCGAGGAACTCGGAGTAGAGCCACTGCTCCTTTGCGTTGAAAGGAGCCAGTTGAGGTGGTTCAGGATCATCTAGTAAGGATGCCCCCTGGACGCCTCCCTAGGGAGGTGTTCCAGGCACGTCCAGCTGGGAGGAGGCTTCAGGGAAGACCCAGGACCAGGTGGAGAGATTATATCCCCACACTGGCCTGGGAACGCCTCGGGATCCCCCAGTTAGAGCTGGTTAATGTGGCCCGGGAAAGGGAAGTTTGGGGTCCCCTGCTAAAGCTGCTGCCCCCACGACCCGACCCCGGATAAGAGGCTGAAGATGAGATGAGATGAGATTTCAGCTTCTTAAATGTAAATATTTCCTGGTTTCTTTCCTCTTCTGTGACCGTAAACTGAACACATTTGAGTTGTGGACAAAACAAGATATTTGAGGACGTCTTGAGCTTTTGGGAAGACAAATTAATCGTCAATGAAAACAATCGTCCTACTCTGGATTGATGACAAAAGGACCCTCAGCTAACACGCAATGAGAGTGGATGGCAGGTCATTCACACCGAGTCACACTTAAAACACAGGATCGATGCTGGATTGATCCGGGGGGGAGGTTTATCAGAGGAGATGAGGGGATGGATGGGGTTTCGCGACTGACTGACGCCAGACTGGCATCTAAAAGTGTGATTGATCACCTGTCCTGAGAGCAGCTCAGACTGGCAACAGCGCTGCAGAATATTGCTGACTGGCATACTCCTGAGTCCGCAAACATCAACATCTTTTACAACTGCTCAACATCCCTACACTTCCGACTAGCACCGCTCTGACAGGATGACTGTAACTGAAATAGCTGCTGCATGGAAAAGCGTTTGAACTCGCCAAGATATTCAGCTGAGTAATGATGCCGGCAGGAAACAGAGAGAGCTACGTGTTTGCCTTTATAATGTTGTGTTGTCAGTGCTGCAGATACACACATTTAGAGACAAAACACACACGCACCTACTCACACCAAACTGCACTTTTAGGTGACCACTGCAACACAGACATGCATGTTATTGTGAAGGGTTTTACTTTACCGCGCGGATTGGTCAAATATGTATGTTAACAGTGGCGTGCACAGACGTTTTGAAGGGCAGGGGCGAAAAGGAAAAAAAAGGGCACTTACAGCGCATCCTCATCACGGAAGAGGGCACATTAGCACACGTTTTTTGGCTCCTAGAGGGCCCTTTAGCACGTGTTTTGGCTCCTAGAGGGCACTTTAGCACGTGTTTTGGCTCCTAGAGGGCACTTTAGCGCACGCTTTGGCTCCTAGAGGGCACCTTAGCATGCATTGTGGCCCCTAGCGGGCACTTTAGCACATGTTTTTGCTCCTAGAGGGCACTTTAGCACATGTTTTGGCTCCTAGAGGGCACTTTAGCACATGTTTTTGCTCCCAAGAGGACACCTTAGCACACATTTAGGCTCCTAGAGGGCACTTCAGCACGTGTTTTGGCTCCTAGAGAGCACTTTAGCATGTGTTTTGGCTCCTAGAGAGCACTTACCACACATTTCGGCTCCTAGAAGACTCTTCAGCACACATTTTGGCTCCTAGAGGTCACATTAGCACGCGTCTTGGCTCCCAAGAGGGCACTGTAGCACACATTTTAGCTCCTAGAGGGCACTTTAGCACGAGTTTTGGCTCCTAGAGAGCACTTTAGCACACGTTTTTGCTCGCAAGAGGGCACTTTAGCGCGCATTTTGGCTTCCAAGAGGACACTTAAGCACACATTTTAGCTTCCAAGAGGGCACTTTAGCACACGTTTTGGCTGCCATGAGGGCACTTTAGCACGTGTTTTGGCTCCTAGAGAGCACTTTGGCACACATTTCGGCTCCTAGAGGGCACTTTAGCACATGTTTTGGCTCCTAGAGAGCACTTTAGCACACGTTTTGGCTCCTAGAGGGCACTTTAGCACATGTTTTGGCTCCTAGAGAGCACTTTAGCACACATTTCGGCTCCTAGAGGGCACTTTAGCACATGTTTTGGCTCCTAGAGAGCACTTTAGCACACGTTTTGGCTCCTAGAGGGCAGTTTAGCATATGTTTTGACTGCCATGAGGGCACTTTAACACAGGTCCTGGCTGCCATGCCACACTTAAGTACACATTTTGGCTCCTACCCCCCCTGCCCCCTCCCTGTGCAGCCCAGTGTATGCTGACGTGTGTTTTTGATAATTTGATTTGAGGAAATAAGGAACAGTATTAGGTTAAAAACAGAGAGGGAGGCTGCTTGACAAAATACTCTATTAAAAGTAACCTCTGCCGCAGCCACAAATTGCCATTTCACAGTAGTTCACAGAGGGCTAAGGGGGAATGCGTGGTGTCCCATGGTGCAATGCTGCAGCAGAGTGCCTTCACCTATGGATACTTATCCTGTCCATTGCGTCAAAACCACTTCCCTCCTGTTGATGTTTAAACCTTCTTTTCTCCACCACTTTCCATCCCAAAGCTGCACACTGACTCACAGCTGCCAACACGGATAACAACCACAGATACAGACCGGAGATTCGTCCATCACTCACCCCGCTCTATCTGCGCTCTGGCGGTGCCCAGCTGGTGCTCCGTGCCGATCTCCCCGATCACTATCAGCATGTAGTAGCCGCCCCGGTTGAACGGCACCCCGAACCGCCTTCTTACTCCACCTCGGCGGTACCGTAGTCGCTCCTCGGACCCCGGTGGCGGCGGTAGCGGCGCGCTGTCGCCCTCGTCTTCCTCCACCACCGGCAGCGCACCTCTTACCGGGATCTCCATGGCAACAACCCCTGGAGCCAACGCCGAGGCTGACTTCATCGCCATGACAACTACCAGTGTGGCGGAGGCTAAGGAGGATGCTGGGAGGGCAGGGAGGGAGGGTGAGGGAGGGGACAGCGTCCAACCGTTAAGTTTTTTTTTTTTTTTTAAAGATTATTTTATTTAGTTTGTTTGTTTATTGTCTTCTACACTCCAACTGGTCTGTATAATGTACTGTTTTGTTTTTTCTAAATTTAAAAAATAATTGGATCACAAATCAAAAAGATGTATTTCCGGCGAAACTTTCAAAATAAGAGCGCTTTTGCTGCATGTGTTCATTGTTGAATAACGTGTAAAAAACTGTCCAGTTATCATTACAGAGCTGCAGATTGGTGAAAGGTTTTGTGTACAGACTTTCTGAAGATGACAAGCTCTTCAGAGTTAGACAATTATTTAATAAATAAACAATTAACATTAAAGGTTAAATATGTAGAATCATCATTAAAGCTATATTTAAAAAATAAATAAAAAAAATACACCTACGGGGCGTTTTGAAGGGGTACAGAATGAAAGTATTGCTTTTTTATGAAAATATACATTTAGACGGAATTGATATATATATATATATATGTTTGTATATATATATAAATTATTTATTTATTTTTTTGACAAGTTTAATAATGACTTTCTGTCACGTTCTGTTTACATTGTACCAGCCAATAGTGGCTGGTGTTGCAGGTTGCCAGGGTTGTCTGTTGTTGGGTGCAGCTACTGTAGGCTGGCACTGGTGAAATGGAGTTTGCCAATCCTGTAGCTGCTTATTTGTCCCTGCAGCTGAGTAACCAGAGACAGGCAAAAACCAGAGTCAATATAGGCCGAGCATTCACTCAACACACAGTGAAATGGCTACGTTTCTCCTTTATCAGTAAGCTAACTTTCATGTTTACTTAGCTGTAACGGCTAACGCTAACTGTCAGTCATACTGCTCTGCAGCAGTACATTTTTAAGGTGTGATTTACCAGAGGGGACGGGTTCAAACAGGCTCAAACAGACTTCGGTCTCCTGTAGGCTACTGGGCCGGGTCTGACCAACCTGACAACAAGACTGGTGGAGTTATTTTTTGTTGTTGCGACTACGATCTCGAGACACTAGATGGCGGTGTTCTGCTCATTCTCGATATTCAACCTTTAAGGTAAGACCCACTAATTCAACAGCTGTGAAATAAATCCTGCTTTCTCTTGTATTATATATTATGTATAAATTGTGCCTTTAATCTGTCACTTTTTGTTATACTCTACTTGCCTCTGCAAATTGCCCATGGGGACAAAAATGTTATTGAATCTAATTTGAATGTTGACTTTATGATCTTGATGGATGTGTTTCTAATTTTTTTGTGTCCAACACATTTCTATCAATAAAGGCTGAATAACAGAAGCACCTCTGTTTGCAATACAGCACCACAAACTTGCATTAACCTACATACATTTTTTTCAATCTGTCATTTTTATGGATTACACACCCAAGCAATTAGGGAGTTTGTCGTTTTACTCAAGGGCACCTCGGCAAAACATGGCACCTTTCCAGCTACCAGTCCACAGGGACTTGAACCGGCGACCCTAAGGTTCCCAGGTCAAGCCCCCACAGATGGGCTACTCCCCTTTTTCAACAAAAACTGAACATTATAACCTTCATGACGTCAGGATTTGTTGCACGACTGTTGTGACACGTGTGTCTAATATACCAGTGGTTGCTTAGGAACATTGTTTCCCTGTTTTGTTTTGTACCAATGAGAGAAATTACAGTGCATTTACTCTCTGTCGTACAACAAGAAGCTCCAAGAACGCCAAATGAACCTTATTTTCATATAATATACTGTATTCTACTGTACAGCTACATGTGTAAATGTTTCATACACTATTATTTTGTTCTTGCAAAACAGCCTGTGCTCTTTCTTTCCACCTTAAAGTATAAACATGAGTAAACACAAACCTACAATTTTGTGCTTTGTCGTCTCGCAGGTCTCTGCTGATCGTGGTGGTGCCTGCTGCCGTGGTCCTGCATGACGCTTCCTGCTGCTATTATAATTTATAACCTTAGCTGTGCTTGTTTCTACTATTCTGCTGTATTAACTGCCATAACATATAAGTCATATTCACATTACTATAGATATTATTAGAGCTACTGGAAGTGTGTCTGTCTCTGTCCATCTTTTCTATCTTTCTCTCTCCTTTTCTTCCTCCCCAACCGCTGCAGACAGATGTCCGTCCTCCACAGAGCTGGGTCTGTCTGACGTTCCTGTCTGTTATAGGGAAGGTTTTCGTTGCATTGTTGGGTCTGTGTAAATCATCAATAAGTCATAGAGTGTGGTCTTTACCTACTCTGTAAAGTGTCCTGAGATAACTTTTGTTATGATTTGGCACTATAAATAACATTGAATTGAATTGAATGTAGAAGCTTCTGCGTGTTACCGTGTCATGCTAATGTTTTGCGTAACAATAAAGTGTGACAGGGACGACTGCACACTGTCTGGCAGCAGAATTGAAAGGTAAAACAGCATTAGACCCCTCTGAACGCCAGTCAGACACTTTCTTAATCTCTGTTTAGGATTCAGATGATGTTTGACTGTAGTCAGTCTTGTGCAGTGAATGTGGAGGACTTATTAAAATAATCTGTGGAGAGAATGAAAGGACAATTTCTCCAGAGCTCAAACGTGTTTTTATGCACACACACATCAGGATAAAGAGGAAGAGAAAGGGAATGCAGGGCAGCCTTAAAATAGCCTCTTTCTTCTCAGAGAAATGTTCCTCATTCAGCTTTTCTCCCGGTTAACCTTGAGCTTGGCACATTTCAGTGAGAAGCAGAGGGCGTCTCCGCGTCACACTGAGGGGACAGTAAGGAGGTTCACACACGTCAGGCTGAACCTTTGACTTTTACTGTAGCTATCATGTGACATTTTCAGATCGGCTCCAGTTATACAGTTTGTACAGATGCAGATTGGAACCAACTTCTGTTTAAATGTTTTAAATTCAAATAACCTAACATATGTTATTTATAAAAATCAGAATTTCTCTTCAGTTCAAATGAATCCAACGCTAAATATCCAGTGTAGCCGTCACCACCTGCTCAGAGTAGTAGTAGTGTCCGTTAGAGACGCTGTGGAAGAAATAAACAGTGTAACATCCTACAGTAGCACTGTGAAGATGCCTCATATGGAGTCTTTTTTTCTTTTCTGGCTGCAGGTCTCTTTGACAGTGAGTCAGCACTTCACTCCATAGACGACCTGCACCACAGACGTGCTTCCCTCTAGTGGTGAAGAACGACACATCCCAACTCTCTACAAACTGGGGGATGATGTAAGAAGTTATTATAGTGATTCTGCAGGTTGTCGCTGTGAAAATGTGCGGTTTCAGCTCGGTTTTCCTATTGAATAAGAAGAATAAAAGAGCATGTTTGATCACAGACTAAAACATTGTTTATCATTAAAGGTATACAAAAAGAACTCTCTCTCTCTATATATATATATATTTGGGGCCATTTTATACAATATTTCAATCTAAGTAACGTGATTTATGTGGTGGGTGAGGTGTGAATGTAAGCAGTTAATCTATTATTTAATAAAGTCTTTGAGTTTGATACAATGTACAAATAATTAAAGTATTAACAAACCCTTTATTTATTTATTTATTTATTCTCTCCTTTGTTCTCAGTATTGATTTACAACTTATTGTGACGTTTGTTCTTGTGAAAATAATGTAGTTTGAAAATGTTTAATGTTTAATAAGATGATTAATCATATTTATTCCATAGAAAAAGATGAACAATACGTACGACTGATGCAGACAACAGGCCGGTGTGTCGGGGAAACCCAGGTGTTGGTAATTAGATCATCAGGTGATTAGTATGCTGGAGATGAACCCCTGGGACGTGACCTTTCCCTGCCTCTCATTACTTGCCCTATCTCAGCAAAACATGGATTACACTTCTGTAAAATTCACCTTGTACAACAGATATTAAAAAAGGAAACCTTCCTTTAAAAAAAACAAAGCAACCAGTCATTGTCTGCAGGCTCTGTCCATGTGTGAGTGTCTCTTTTAGGGTGAAACTGCACAGTCGTTCTTCTAAAAGCGACCGTCTGCTCAGGTAGCCGACCTGTCTGGCCCGGTTTGTTGACGGCTGTGTTCAATGGGAAGCTGCTGCAGTTATTCTGAGTGACGGACAGAGCCCGGAGAAAGAAACGCAGAGTGACAGACCGATGCAAGAAGCAGCAGTTTGGGTTTCAGTGCAAACTCCCCACAGACCGTCTGGGTCGCAGAGCGGTCACAAAGGTCGGCCTCTTTTCTCTGCTTTGTGTCCTCTGTCCTAAAAATAGAGACAGAGGAGTGTGAGACTCTCTATCAAGGATGAGAGAAGGGCCCTGAGCTATTGCTGTCTACAGTATTGTTAATCTCATCTTCATCCTCTTATCCGGGGTCGAGTCGCGGGGGCAGCAGCTTTAGCAGGGGACCCCAAACTTCCCTTTCCCGGGCCACATTAACCAGCTCTAACTGGGGGATCCCGAGGCGTTCCCAGGCCAGTGTGGAGATCTAATCTCTCCACCTGGTCCTGGGTCTTCCCCGAGGCCTCCTCCCAGCTGGACGTGCCTGGAACACCTCCCTAGGGAGGCGCCCAGGGTTCATCCTTACTAGATGATCCTGAACCACCTCAACTGGCTCCTTTCAACGCTAAGGAGCAGCGGCTCTACTCCGAGTTCCTCACGGATGGCTGAACTTCTCACCCTCTCTCTAAGGGAGACTCCAGCCACCCTCCTGAGAAAACCCATTTCGGCCGCTTGTACCCGCGACCTCGTTCTTTGGGTCCTGACCCAGCTTTCATGACCATAGGTGAGGGTAGGAACCAAGATTGACCGGTAGATCGAGAGCTTTGCCTTTCGGCTCAGCTCTCTTTTCGTCACAACGGTGCGGTAGAGCGACTGCAGCTCCGCCCCCCCTGCTCCGATTCTCCGGCCTAACTCACGCTCCATCGTCCCCTCACTCGTGAACATGATCCCGAGGTACTTGAACTCCTTCACTTGGGGTCAGGACTCATTCCCTGGTTCTCAAACCACCTCAGTAAATATCAGGCTCTATCAAGAGTCACCACTAAGACCAATGTTCACAAACAGCAGCGTAGACCGACACTATTCAGATACAGACAGGAAGGTTTATTCCTAATCAGAAGATTATTTATTGCTGACTGTCTTCATCCACTGACGCGCTGTAGGAAGGTTCAGCATCAGAACCAATGATTTCACACCATCACTTTACCTGTTTACCATCTTCATCACAGTTTGGCTCATAACTCATGAACGTGACCACGTAGCAGGCGGATATTGAGATAAAATATGACAGGGAATGCTAAACTTGTTTTAAATCGCATTTCACTGACCTTAAAAGTTTATTAATTTAGTAATTAATGTTTCCTTTTTTTGATTTTGGAGATTCCTTCACATACCACATTAGAGAGCCCGAGTACCACAGTTTGAGAACCAGCGTATTATTCATCCTTGGATAGATGTTCGTTAGACCTGTGTAATTATAGTTATTATAGCTTTTTAATTATTATATACACTGACATGCTAATAATAATAATAATACCAAATATCCAGGCTAAAATGATCTGTTAAGGGGAAGGAGTAGATACGTTTTAACTTCCCCCTTTCGAGCGTGTGGAAAGTGTCTTTTTTTTAGCTTTTGTTTTATTTATTTATCAACTACTTTTATAACTTAGTTTTCATTGCTTACACGTTTGAAATAAAGACAATGGGGATTAAATTATGGATTAAATTGCTAAACTATGGAACAATGTCAATATCAATTTAAAAATGTGTAACTGTCTTTTGGGTATTCAAGAAGAGGGTTTGTAACGCTATTTTGAGGGTGACACATGTGAATAATGCATGTTTTTTGTTTTGGTTTCCCCATCTTGGTTTCTGTATTTTCTTTGTGTTTGACTTTTCATTCATTCATTCATCTTCAACCGCTTGTCCCTGTCGGGGTCGCGGTCCACCCTTGGACAGGACGCCAGTCTATGACAGGGCACATAGAGACGAACAGAGACAGACAACCATTCACACCTACAGGCAATTTCAGAGAGTCATCAATGAACCGAACATGTGCATAGAACATAATTGGTAATTCAAGAGCAACATATGTGAATCATTATTTGTCTGTTTCCTCTCTTTAATTACATCTTGGTTGCTTTATTATAAATTAACTATTGATATAATTATTTTTAAATCTTTTTATTATTTATTTATTTATTTGTCTTTCTCTTTAAGGTGGGTGGATTTAATTAAAATAAATAGACTAGGCGTTTATTGCTTCAGCCTTTTCAATCCACTGTGATATCTTTAAAATTATTTTTTTATTGTTTTTTATGACTGAAAAAAAAACAAACTAAATAAAAATCAATCAATCAATGAATCAAACTTGCAACACTTTAAAACAAGGTCAAGTCTACTTGAGCAATGTTTTAAGAATTTGTTTTATTTAATATCGAGAGCACTATAAAGATTTATAATTTATTAAGTTTATTCAGTAATGGGGAGAAAAAGAAAAGCTGCTTTTTGGGAAAGGCTCTTGAAGGTTTAGGCCGTCCACAGGATGAGTAACAGGGCGGTTGCTGTGTGGTGGTTTGAAAGCAACTTCAAATTAAAGAAATCAACAAAATAATAAATACATTTTTTTTCTGCTTCCTTATTTTGTTCTTCACAAGAAACATTTCAGTGTTAGACCTGTCTTACAGTAATAACCAGTAATTCTGCGGCTCGATCGGACATTTAGACTAGTTTAGCCCCCTGCCCTCAAACTACCTGTGGACTTAGAGCCGTGGCATTCCCTTTGGTCCCTTTGTGGTCATTTTGCATCAATTTTGACTTGTTTTGTGATTGATTTGCATCTATTTTTAGTAATTTTACGTTTCTATGTTGCTTTGTTTCTCTTTGTGGTTATGTCACTTTACATTTTTAGCAGTTTTGTATGTCTTTGATATGCATAGTAGTCATTTTGCATCTTTCTGCGGTGGTTTTGCATCTATTTTTAGGCATTTTCAATTTCTACGTCGTCATTTTGTCTGTTTTTAATCATTTTCCGTGTCTTCGTGGTCATTTTATTTGTCACAGTGTGGTTGTTTTGTGTCTATTTAGCATCTCTTTGTGGTTGTTTTGAATCCCTATTGCAGCTGCAGCTGTCAAATCTTTTTGTAATCGAGCATTCTAGCGATTATTACACTAATTGAATAATTGGATAAAATTGCAAAATATATATATATATAATTTTGTGGTAACCTAACAGGTAAGTGTGTGTGTGTGTGTGTGTGTGTCCGTGGTATTCCGATGAATTCAGACGTCCATCTAAAGTCGGACTAGATGTTAGATCTAAGCCAAAGTCAAAGTCTGTCTTTGTGAAACCAGCCCCTTGTGTCCCTGTCTTACAGGTCGGCAACTACTGCTTTAAAGTGACAACAGCTCCCCTCTGTGGAGAACAGCCAGCTCAGTGACATGTGAGTTTGATTTTTAAGGTCTTAGGACCACATTCAGTTGCCTCAAGTAGCTCGAATTACCTCTTAAGTTAATTCAAGCTACACCGACTGAATGTTTTATATGAACAGAATAAAAATAGACATTTTAAAAATATCCCCAGTGCAAAAAGTGTCACGAGTTCATCTCCAGCAGAGATTTCCCATTTAAAGAACTTCAGATGTTATGAAACAACTCACCTGTGTACGGATTGCATAACCTTCTATAAGAATTACAGCTTTAGATGAAAGCAAAGCATTTTATTAGATGCTATATTCAATATTGAAATACAAAAGGCACTGAATTATGTTCTCTCCAAACAATGCAGACAGCGATGTGTGAATGAATAGAAGTCTCGTATCTTCTAATGGATGTAAGATCGAACCTCGAATTAAGGCCGTGGTCCTTTTCCAGGACGTCACGCGTGTGATCGGCGTTCGCGGGGGGAATGCAAACGCGTTACACCCAAGCTGATGTTTTTAACACAGTACATCGAATAAACACACGTGCACGTTTGTCAAATATAAGAAATCACATAGGAAATATACATCGGTACACAAATAATTTAGAGATCGGTGGTCGTCTTAGAGGGGGAGAAAAAGTCTTTCAAGAAGAAACGAGATGAGAGAAAAGGTGAAATCTGGGATTCAGATCCTGCGTTTCCTGTCAGACCTCGTTAGGGCTGAATACACCTTTGATTTCTACACTTTTAATCTTCAGGAAGAATAAACCGTCCCCCCTCTTGCATTTACTGTAAGCAGTGAAATCAAAAGAATAGGCTCAGCCCATTAAAGAAAACCGTATTAATCGTGTGAATCCACTTTGGGTTCATGTTATTGACAAAATGAGCCGTTTGTAAAGTCAGTATTGCTTTGGTTCCCTTAGAAACGACTCCTGAAGGTCAGTGATCAAAGACGAAGCCGAAGCTGCTTCATAAACATGAATGATAAGAAACTAAAACCTAAGGATTTCATCAGTAATTTGGTGAAATTAAAGTGAAATTATACTCCGTCTGTTCTAAATTACAGTAGAAATGACATTTGCTGTTTACGAGAATTCAATTAACTGACGGTAAATACTCTGATTTCCTCCGTGGATGTGATCTTTATGTAGAAACCGTTTAATGTGATACCCGATACCAAAATATACAGTATTTCCAACCGTTCTCTGACACCACAGCGTTTTTTTCACAAAGATCTTTGCAAAAGTTTGGTTCCAGACAAAAGTCAAAGGCACATGTTTTAAAAAAACACAGCAATACAAACTGAAAGTGACGGGGGTCAGTCTGAGTGTTTGTTAGGGATCGACCGATACGGATGTTTTAGGGTCGATGCTGATGCCAATTTTTTCATCAGCCTCACGCGATGACCGATACGGACTGCCGGTTTTCTTGAGCCGATATTTGGAGCCGATGATACTTTTTGCTCCTTCCATTTATATCAATAAACATATGTTTAAAAAAAAAGGAACATTTATTGAACTTAAAAAAAGGCGTCTCCAGCAACACAACACGGAGCTGCCTGTGGACGCCTGTCTACGGCGAACGCAGCAGCCCGCATCGTCCGATGCCGATACACGTAAGAAACGCAAGTAACGGCCCATGTTTCGGTCTATCACTAGTATTTGTCCTTATGAATAATTAACCACGGATTAAAATGAATAGTTACAGTAATATGACAAAATCTAAGGCTAGAGAAATCACAATTTACTGCATGAATTACTCTTCTTCCTCATCAGACTGAAATTCTGCGGCACACGTAAGAGATGGTTTTCCAAAAGCGGAGAAATGCCTTTGAGACAAAAAACAAAACACTTCATATTATTTATGTTACAGGATCAGGGAGAAACAAAAGCGTACGGCACCCACATGAAGACATGTGATCACACACATGCACACACGCACACAGGCACACGCACGCACACACACACACACACAGACACACACACACACGCACACGCACACACACGCACACGCACACGCACACACACACGCACACACGAAAGAGCGTTGCCGAAAAAGTGCACACGAAATATACAAAGCCAGGATGAACTGAAATATCTATCGGTCAACTTCATTTCCACCCCAGAACGCACTTTCCCCGCGAGTGCTCTGTGCGATCTCTGCAGGAGACACGCTGAATGTGAGAAGCAAAGTTAACGCGGGGTATACATATGCACTGATTGTGGGGGTGGCGGGAGGGAGGCTAACAACGTAGCCTCACCTAGCTCAAGGTCTATACTTTATAAGGTTAGATTACAGAAGACAGGAGCGGTTTCCGGAGGGGACAGTAACTCCGGGGAGAAACACGACCTCTCGTTTAAGTGATCCATCCAGACCTGATAACACATAGACCTCGACCTGTTAAATGGAGCTAAGCTCAATGTACTGTCAAGTTAGTTTCCCTGGAAGGCTCCCTGAGCGGCAGAGGATGCTGCACCGGCAGCAGCTGTTTGGAAGGTTTTATTGGTTAGGACGCCCTGCGAGAACTCCTGCTGGGCCTTCTGGAAACTGGCACCGGTCCGGCGGTACATGCTGTGGACCTGAGGAGAACAGAGACTGGGAGTGAACGGCTGCCCCGGGTCACAGGGGGGGGTTGTTTTTGCATTCAAGCGTAGAAGGAAGACCAGACACTGACATACAAACTATTAGACAATGTTCGACAACACACATCACATACAAGAACACCATGTGCACATGGATGGATTCTGAGACAACGGGCCCCTGGCCACAGACTTGTAAGAGGCCCCGCACTCTGAATTTGGGTGTCTTGTTCCTACTTAGCCAGAGAGTCTACTACAGAGTCATTTTGTAGTCATTTTAGGTCCCTTTGTGGTCATTTTGCGTCAATTTTGACTTGTTTTGTGATTGATTTGCATCTATTTTTAGTAGTTTTATGTTTCTATGTTGCTTTGTTTCTCTTTGTGGTTATGTTACTTTACATTTTTAGCTGTTTTGTACGTCTTTGATGTGCATAGTAGTCATTTTGCATCTTTTTGCGGTGGTTTTGCATCTATTTTTAGACATTTTAAATTTCTATGTCGTGATTTTGTCTGTTTTTAATCTTTTTCCGTGTCTTCGTGGTCATCTTATTTGTCACAATGTGGTTGTTTTGTGTCTATTCTCAGCTATTTAGCATTTCTCTGTGGTTGTTTTGCGTCCCTATTGCGTGTGCAGCTGTCAAATCTTTTTGTAATCGAGCATTCTAGCGATTATTCCACCGATAAATTGAATAATTGGATTTTTTAAAAATTGCAAAATATATATATAGATATAATTTTGTGGTAACCTAACAGGTGTGTGTGTGTCTCTCTCTCTGTGTGTTTGTGTGCACGTGAGGGAGGGAGAGAGAGAGATGAGATGTGTGTGTGTGATGAAGGCAATACACTCGCAATTTACCATGAATTTTACTATTGGAGGACCAAGTTTACTATTTAAACGATTCAAAGCGGTGCATAAAATTCTGCATGACGCACATGTGTTTACTCAAGCAGGTTTCAAAGACAAATAGAGTTATTCAGAAAATGAATTAGAGATAGATTTTATCAGGAAGAGCGGGTCGCTCTCTTCCAAAATGCATTGACTTAAACTATGAAGACTGATCAGATGGGTAACGTTATTTTTTATTTGATATATATTATATTTTATTTTTAACATTCTTGAAAAACTTAAAATAGAGGCGCTCACAAGCACAGCTACGCATTTTCTTCCTGTCTTTAACATCTGCAATCACTTCGGCAACCGCCTTTACTTAAACCTGAACAGCGGCGCTCGGTGAAGTGGCGTTAACACCGGGCTGCTTTGGGCTCAGACGCTGAATCATCGATGTTGTGCTGTTGTGGTGGAACAGTTCTAGTGCGCAGTGGACACATTGCACCTTGTTGGCTTCTTTTTTTAAGTGTGGAACGATCCCAAACTTATCTCTGCCTTTCCCGGATGTAGTGGTGTGCATCTGCAAAAACGGTCCGTGTGGAACAAGGATCCCTGCGCTGAACAGGCCGCAGCACACGCGAGATAGGAATGAAACGAATCATCGAGGCACAGAATGTCTCGAAGATTTTATGTAATTGAGTAACTCAAGTTACTGTTTCAGCCCTAATCCCTACAGCCACTTTGTTTCCTTTGTGGTCATTTTGGGTCATTTAGCATCTCTTTGTGATCATTTAAGGTCTGTGCCCGGTAGACCCGTTCAAATCCATCCATGCATGTACAACACAAGAATACCTAAATATTTTCTGAATACTGAATACGATGAGTTATAAAAACACACATTGGTCCATATGTGCAAAGTGAATAAAGTCTCACCATCTTGAGCAGGATGACTGACAGCACAGCGCAGATGGTGAAGAGGATGGCCACAATGATCATGATGGCTCCCGCTGCTTTGTTTTTGCCGATGACGGTGAAGGCAGAGATCCAGCCACTGGAGTCAACACACATCATTAAGTGTGAGATGATCTCATCAAACAAAATGGATCATCTTCAACATTTCTATACAGGAACATGTGTGCTCTGGACGGGGGTTAGGTTACATTTAGGGAGAGAGGAAGAATCCTTCGGAGGAGAAGAAGAATGCAACAAGAAGAAGAGGCAGGATAAAAGCTGCCAATCATAATATTAGGACTTTGAATATATCATTCATATCACTCATTAATGAACATAACGGAAGTGGTGATTTTACAATATAAGTGCATGTTTTAAATGCTTGAATAAAACATTTAAAAAATGTAGGGACGGTTTCATATTCACATCCTAAAAGTGCCTTTGTTGTTTGCATCTCGTCTGCAAAAGAAGAGCAACAAAACAAGTGCGTGTCCGTTTTGATGTTATGTAAAGCCAATATAATAAATAATAAAGTATCATAATTAAAATGGGAAAAAGGGAGAAATGAAGAACCACTTGGATTAAGAGTCATTCTGGAAACAGCCACACTAAGAGTCCGCACACTTTACAGGTGCAAATAAAACATGAGAAACACAACTACGAGCCTTCACATGTAAAAACGAGCACACACACACACACACACACACACACACACACACACACACACACACACACACACACACACACACACACACACACACACACACACACACACACACACACACACACACACACACACACACACACACACACACACACACACACACACACACACACACACACACACACACACACACACACACACACACACACACACACACACACACACACACACACACACACACACACACACACACACACACACACACACACACACACACACACACACACACACACACACACACACACACACACACACTCCAGAATAAAGTATGAGTGAGGTAAGGGAATGAAAAAGGTTAATATACTGCAGTATCAAGAACAGAACTGAGGGCACTTCTGTCGGACATACAGCCGCGTGAATGCATGTGTTTTTCTTTGATTGACCCTCGCTGTAGGATGATGTCCTTGGTCTATTTGTTGTATGATTTGTTGATGTAAACTGCAACTTTGGTGTGCTTCTATTGTTTTATACGTACTGTTATCAGGGTGCCCTTCCCTGATTAAGTAAAGGTTTCAATCAATCAAAGCTGAAATCAGTTCATTCTCTTCACCCAGCCAGTGAAACTAGGCCAGGCCACATCATAGAAAAACAGACTGCATTTGAAAATCTCAAAGGACCATAGCTCCTGAATTTGCATGCAGGGTTTATTGCAAAGAAAAGGGAGTTTGATGAGGAAAGCATCAAGAAAGGACGCGATGGAGAACACAGATTAATAAGACAGTAAGGCAGGAGATGTATGAAAGCCGTTAAAAGTCAAATGGGGGATTTTGACATAAGCCTTTTTCTTGTATTGGTCACCAATGCAAAGACACCAGGACAGGTGTTATAAAATCAAACTTCGGTGTCTCACTGAACGTTTACGACTCAGCCCCCGTAAACCTTCAGTAGATCCGCCAGCTTAATGTTACTCTGAAAACAATCACGGTAATGACAGTAAGAGAAATGCTGGTGGTAGTGTTACCATGAGGATATAGTAAAACTGTGTAAAGCCTGTCAGTTTAACACTTGTATTTTCAAAAAAACAAAATTAAGGATGCACCGGTTCAACTTTTTCAGTCCCGATACAGATACGGATACCAAGTACTGATCCGATACCAGTGTTTGATTGATAAACTGTGCGCCTCACTGTGTGGAAGTGACAGGATCATTCTTTTATGTGTAAGGCAACATCAGGCTTGATTTAAACATTACTTTCCTCACTTTGTAAAACAAAATCTTACAAATAAATGCATAAGATTTATCATTAATATAATAAGTCGGCCAAGTTGTCACCGAAACTCGATCCAGCTTTTTGATATCGCCGGTGCATCCGTAACCAAAATACAAGTTGATAAAGACAAAGCGGGCACGGGAACGCGGCAGACAGAGACAGTGAGCAGCAGAAACTTACAGAGTTACCAGCAGACATGAGAGGCGGCAGGCTAGAGGCTGAAGGGTGAAAAGTCTCTGTCAGAAGAGATGAAAGGATGCAGGAGAAAAGAGAAAAGAGAGAGAGAGAGGACAGCAGCTTATAGGCCAGCTGAAATGTAGCACATGTGATATTAAAGGAACATGCCTTTAAATCAATCAGGAGTCAAACAGGAGGTGTCTTTATACAGAAAAGCCAGCACATTGGCAGCCAGGCAGAGGCTGTGATTTATCGCTCTGTCTATGTGAAACCGAGGCGTAATATTCCTCTTTTCCAAAAAAGCGTGTTTTCTTGGACAGGCGTAAACATGTGACGTGTTGTGAAGCACAGCGTGTGACGTACAACGTGTGCGTCGGAAGAAGTTAGCCCTGTAACACCAGAGTCATTTTTTTTAAATAGGTTGAAGTTATAGGTTATGTGCGGTCTCTACGGTCGATATTTTTCTGTCGCCGTTGATGTGATGTGACCAGGTGTTGACTTGCTGTCTCTCGTTCATGTGATGAGCCGTTTCCTGCTTTTTAAACTCGTGACTGCGGTCTGCACAACAGTTCACGTCATCGACACCTCAACACAATGTGCCGCGAAACTCTATTTACATGGAAATCTAGCCCCCTATATGTGAAGGGTGCCGAGCCGACACATTGAGCTAAATCAGGCCGGCAATTTGCGTCGATCTTTCTGAATCCGCAGACCAGGTCGGCAAAAAGGCAGGCTAGCTGTCCAGTGTAAAAACACCTGTTATTTAGTATTAACATGTTCAGGTTTGCTATTATTTGTATTCAAATGCACCAAATGTGGATGTAAGTAAATTTGGTTCACTTTCATGCTTTCTTCTGATTGTGTTTATTATTCATAGTAGGACTAAGGGCTGAACGATACATCCAGAAACCTCTATTGCAACAGAGATCATTTCATATCTCAATATCAGGATATAACAGGCGCTCTGGTAATTCAGTAAACAAATATGAGTCTGTGTGAATTAAATACCTAATGAAAGAGTATTTTCTCATTTTTATTAAGACCTTTAGTGCCAAATAATAATAATAATAATAACATGATCATGGAAAAAACAACTTTTTATCCAGACATACACTGACATAAAAACGTCATCACAGATCATAATCAAACCAAGAAGTTTAGTTCATGTGCTCGTCAAACAATATATATATAAATATATCAATTTAGATGACATAACTATGATTTCATCCAGTACGAGTCCATTGAAAGAAGATAAATGATCATTTTGAATTATCGTCCAGCCCTAGTCGGGTTGGTGCAAAACAAAAGTGAGTGAGTTCATTATGTAAAGAAACAAAAACAACCCTCTATCTATTTGTCTATGAATCAATGTATTCAAATTTGGTGGCCAAATTGACTTAATGCATGTTTTATCAATACTAATTTTCAACTTGCTGCCTGACCTTGGAGCTCCTGCTGCGTCTGAATGAACCGTAAACGCGTCACCAACATATTTCCGAGCACGTTGCTGAGAATTTAAAGATCCAAACCATTTAACCTTCATGTCACAAACCCTCCCAGACATGAACCACACGGCACGTGACTCACCTGTTGCCCCACTTGGGGATGCCGACGGTCTGGATGATGAAGACCACCACTTGGCAGAAAAACACAAAGAAGAAGAAGAAGAAGCTGAAGGAGCTGTCAGTCCTGAAAATGAGAAAATAATACATCACTTAAAATTTAACGCTTTTGAAAAAAAAGTTTGAGAACCACTGCTCTATACAACTAGTTCACATTCAACACCAACAGTTATTCATAAACTACTTATGAAGGTAAGTATACAACAAATGCATGATAACCATTAGAATGATTTCTCTTCTTCAAGTAACATCTTCTTTTGCTTAGCTTAGGATAAAGCTCTAATAAGTCAAACCGTTTTATTCATAAATACAATATTCTCAACTATAGATAGCTACGATAATCGACTGCAGGCCACACGCACGTATCTCATGACAGGGGAGACTCACCTGAAGGCCTTGTAGACGGGCCGATACCAGCAGAGGAAGGAGCAGGGAGCGAACAGGATGAGCCAGAGAATGGAGAGGCCAAAATCCACCCCGTAGACGGAATCAGTGGTGAAGTATGCCAAACACGCCAGCAGGTTGAGAAACAGAGTCATGCAGTTCACTGAAGAAACAGTGGAGAGAGAGACAGGAGTCAAAGATAACCTCAGAGTATTATTATCAGGGGTGGGCGATATGGCGATATTAGATCGTGCCGACGAGATCGTAGTATCGTCTGTCTGCTGAGAGTGAAACAACGAGGAGACCAGACACACCAAAACCAGCAGAGGCAACAGGCAGTATAAGTAATATTATTATTATTATTATAATAGAGCGTATTTACTTACACATCCAGAGGTAGTACATCATCTTGCAGACTCTCTGGGACTCCGGGGGGATTTCCTCTGAGAAGTCCTGGTAGAAACACGGTTTGACGGGGAAGAACTTGGGAAGTGGAGGCCAGTTGTTTTCTCTACCTGTCGAGACGAGAAACATAATCTACCATGTTAGAAAGGAAAAGCTCGTCTCCAAAATAATTTTTTACCACCTTTTTTAAAGTTACTGAACATTTCTCAACAACAGGGAATCTAAGGGTTAGTCGTTAAACATTCATATCAGATATCAAGTGTCCATCTCGATATGTCTCCCGATTATTCACACTTTCAAAACCTTATACAATATCGTATTTATAGAAATAAATGGGGAATATACTTTACTAAACAGAACCGCAATAATATTAATAAACCTACAGACAAACACATTAGACTCCTCTTGGATACATAATGCACACATCGCATGTTGTTTTCTGACCGTAACTCTATCACCAGTCGGACGCCGTTCCCTGGTATTAGCCCTATCCGGACCGATCTGCCACAAAAGTGCAAGTAGAATTCATTAACCCACTTCTAAGAATCTACAAGTGAAGTTTCATATTTGTACATGGGCGTTTACATGTTAAATTAGTAAATGAAAGTGACGTTGATGAGAGAAACTAAGAACGTTTGGGCGACGCTTAGCCTCAGCGGCTCAGGTGGTGATTTACATCAAAATTGGAAATTAAGAAGACTTTGAAGTATAATTTGGAGCTGTTAAAGCATGTCGTTTTATTGTGAAGGACTGAAGTATGGTCCTGGATGTTTTGACAGCGTTTATGTTAATGTGGACGACCAGCAGCTCCCAGTGTTAATGGCGAGGAGATCTGAGTGTCCGACTAGAGAGGAGCACACGGCTAATTCAGCGATGTTAGCGTCCTTTTGACCACTCTTGTAAACACAAAGCTAAATAAGACCGTTAAAATGATATATTTGGTTTCAAAGATAAGAAGTTACTTTAGTTTTACACCAATAAATTAACTCTAAACGTTACACCATCATTTATATTTGTAGGTTAAATAGAAAGATAGAATATAGCAGTCCGACTGCATGGTGACACAGATGCGTTACTGCAGAGAAGAGGAGAGGCTTTGTCTTTAATGACCTGACGGGCCTCTGTTCTGTAGCTCCTGCTCTCTGCGGTCCAGCTCGGCAGCTTTCCTCTCCAGCTCCTCCTGCTGCCTCAGCAAATTGACCTGAGCCGCAGCGGCAGTCGCCTGAAGACGGAAAAGAAGAAAAGAAGAAGAGTCAGAAACACTTTACTCAACAAACACATTGAATGTACAGCGATTCATCTCGCTGACATTAGTGCAGAGACACATCAGCGACTCTCAAAGAGTGTCACATTACATCAGAATAGTGGAGATACAACACGGCAATGCAATGCAAAACGATTCTCTACACATATAACATGTCAGGAAGAGGTTGAGCCGCAGAATGACTTAGACGTCAGCAGCCATTATGTGTTTATGTATAAACGGCGTGTTATGCATCTTTAAAAGACCACAGTGCTGCATTTAAAGCCAAACATACATATTCATGAACACATATCTGATTTCTGAGTTGGCAGAAAAGGGAAGGACACCGGTGATCTGCAGTGCTATTCATGAATATTGATAAGATTACAGTGGAACAAGAGGGCTCGTTATAATGTTGTGTAAATTGAGTACATGTTTGTGTAGCGACCAAACGTCTTAAGGTGCTGTCTGCGGAGGAGCTCTTACTCACATACAGTTATTATAGATATTAAAGCAACATGCCTAAAATAAGCAAACTGTTGGCTACAATTCAGAGTGATTATATACTGTATATGAGATGTTGTTGGGCTCTCTGTTATTATGTCTACGTAGACATGATAACCTGTAATGCAGTAGTGCAGCAGTAACACACATCATCTCTCCAGGTGTCTTAAAAACAAGATGTGTTTAGTCTGCGATGTTGTCTTGTCACTTTGTACACTCCTCTCTATGCCCACTGTGCGTTCTCGAGGGTTAATTATTATCTGTGTTCTTTTGTTCTGCCTTTATTTTGTTGCAAACTGAAGCATAAAGCTGCACCAACTGTGTGAACAATAACTGCAATATATATGAGTACACAAGCTAGGAACAGGACTCAGGGAAGAACTGTCCTCCAGATCTAATCCAGAGTGGTGTTTTCCAACTGCAGCAGATAGGTAGAGAGAGAGAGAGAGAGAGAGAGAGAGAGAGAGAGAGAGAGAGAGAGAGAGAGAGAGAGAGAGAGAGAGAGAGAGAGAGAAAGAGAGAGAGAGAGAGAGAGATAGAGATAGAGATAGAGATAGAAATTGAGACAGACAGATAGACGGATAGATGGATAGACGGATAGATGGATAGATAGATAGATGGATAGATAGATGGATGGATAGACGGACACATAGACACATAGACGGATAGACAGACAGATAGATAGATAGATAGATAGATAGAAAGAGAGAGAAAGCGAGAGAGAGAGGACAAAGTATCCAGTGAGAGGCGGCTCACCTGCGGGCTGGGCTCTGTAGACGGCTGTAACACAGCGGGCTGGTAGGGACCGGTGGAGGCTGGAGGGGTACGAGTAGCGAGGCTGGCCTGAAAAACAATAATAAGCAAACAAATGACACGATTGTGAGGAGATGCACAAGCATGGGAAAAAGAGAGCAAAACAATCAGGAAAATAACGGAGGACAAGGAAATGAAAGTTCGGGAGAGTAAGATGAAGCTGGAGGATAAGAGAGAAAAAGGGAGAAAAAGAAAAAGACAGGGTTCCTACACAGTCTCCTGCACTTTTCCAGACTTCTCAGAGGATTTTTCAGTCAATATTAAACTTCTGAATAACAATAGTTAGATGCTTATTGTGTCAATAAATGGTTTTAACACGTATGTTAAATTCTGACTCTGTATGCCAATATGTTGCCAAGGCATATTTACATACGTATTGTATCTCATATAAGTGAATGAGCTCTGTTCAACGTACAGCTTTTTATTCAAGCTAAATAAAGAGTGACCTTAAAAACTGTGAACCTGTAAATCTACAGACAGAAACAATGGGGACGGACAATTAACCAGGAACGACAAAAGAAACATAGTCTTTGCTTCATTGGCTTTAAAGGCGAGGTCCACCCTGGACAGGACGCCAGTCTATCACAGGGCACATAGAGACGAACAGAGACAGACAACCATTCACACCTACGGGCAATTTTAGAGTCATCAATGAACCGAACACCTGCACGTCTTTGGACTGTGGGAGGAAACCGGAGAACCCGGAGAAAACCCACGCAGAGACGGGGAGAACATGCAAACTCCACACAGAAGGGCCCCAGCCGGGGCGCGAACCGGGAACCTTCTCGCTGTGAGGGGACAGTGCTAACCACTACACCATTTGTATATATTAATATATTTCATTTTAGAAAGTGACACAGGAGTCTTGAAACAACACATTTTTCCAAACTTATTCAGACCTGAAATGACTCAAATTAAATTCCAGACTTTTCTAAACTGCGTAGAAACCCTGAAAAGAGGATGACAGGACCGAAACATACAGGCAAAACAGCAAGATCAAGTAGGCATAGACAAAATAAAAGACAAAGATTAGGGTTTAATGAGAGAAAGAAAGGATACAGATAATATAATACAGGTTGGAGAAAGATGAGGAACAAGAGGAGATCAAATAAGGCCAATAAAAAGACAGAAAAAGAAGAAGTAAAAAAGATTTCAGATGTCTTACGGTGGGCTGGGCAGGGAAAGGGTTGTACTGGTCGACTGGTTCTACGTTGGAGGTGGTCACTTGTGTGACCGAAGGGTCCTGGAACAAAACAAAGCGTGTGTCACTCTTCATTATCAGTCACTGATCGCCACAAATACATCTATAAACATCCCATAACCTCTTTCTTTGAGGTGTTACTTCCCTGAAAAGGGCTCAGAGCTAAAATTACCCAACAGTGACCTGAACATACTACTCTGCTCTCTGGTGTCTACAGTGTTTTTATTTCCCCTGAAGCTGCAGTCCTGCTAATTAGTCGTGATTAAGACAGCAGCATAAAACCAAGTTATAGTACATATTGAAAATGTATGGAACTTAATTTCATTTCATTTTTTTATTAAATAAATATGTGGAAGTGTTATTCAGAATGCCGACACTGTCCCCTTATTTAAGAATAAACTTAAAAACTTTCCTTTTGATAAAGCTTACAGCTAGGGCTTACGAGCCCTTAGCAATGTTGTTATTTTTAAGCTGATTTTGTTCTGCTTAATGATGCTGCTATAGGCCTAGTCTGCCGGGGGATAATACTTTTCCAGATACTCTGAGCTTCTCTCCTCTCTGTCTGTATCATTCATGTCTCATCAATGCATGTTACTAATTCAACTTCCCCGGAGTTTTGTGCTTTGTCGTCTCGCAGGTCTCTGCTGATTGTGGTGGTGCCTGCTGCCGTGGTCCTGCATGACGCTTCCTGCTGCTATTATAATTTAAAACCTTATAAGAAAAATAAAGTGAAAGAAAGTCTGCAACAGAAAACCGTTGTGCACAGAGTCACGTTCAGGTGGATTTCATCCTTAAAGAGAATATTGGGAATGTTGTTGAAGCAGTATCTCTTGGGATCTGTACTTCCCTATAACTCTACAGAAAGACCTGGGAGTTTGTTCCAATGTAGTCTAACTTAAAGTCTTGATATTTGACCTGAAAAACAGCCAAAGAGACATTTACTGCTGTTTATCTTATCTTCAGAAGAACGCTTCATTTCCTGACACACTGGAGGTAGAGCTCAGACTCAGACGATGAGATCAGCAGGTACAATAACATCCAGCTGCTGTTGCAGTAACCTCTGACGCTTCTGATGAATCATTACCTTCGTCACATGGTAAACATTAATTGACTGGTGTATGATCGAAGACGTGATGATCCTTTCGGTGGTTTTTAACTGATATAGAAGAGCCTGAGAAGTGTAAGTCTGACCCAAAGCAGATGAATTCCATGAATTTCCAAAGACATTCCTCGACTAAATCAAACCCCTCCTGTGACTGATCGACCTGCATGCCTCTCTGGCTTTCAACAAAACTTTCCATTTCAACAAAACAATGAATTGTGAATTAGTTAAAGTGTAATGCCAGCGCAAAATCATCCCATGGTCTTTTTCGGCCCGTACATACATCAAATAAGCCATGGAGACAGTTTTTTTTTTCGTGTATGAACTACTAACGGAGAAATCAGGGGGAGTCGCTAACAGCCAGAAGTGGCTAACACTGATTAGCTTGGGCCTTTAAGGTGGAGGCATTGAACCGTCTTTTTTAACCACTAATTCTGCTCAAAATAACACCAAACCTCTGCAGTAGCATGAGAAGAGTCCCTACACATAAAACAAAGCACCAACAATGTAGTTATTGAACCCGGAGTGTTTTTAAAGACTTACCTGCTGGCCCAGGTACCAGCTCCTCTCATAGTAAAGTCCATTCAAGTCGATTACCAAAGTCAATCCAAAAGAAAGAAGCCCATTGGTGCTTTGTTTTATGTGTAAGGACTCTTCTCATGCTGCTGCAGAGGTTTGGTGTTATTTTAAGCAGAATTAGTTGTTAAAAACCTAATCTAATCAGCTAATCAGTGTTAGCCACGTCCGACTGTTAGCGACTCTCCCGGATTTCTCTGTTAATAGTTGGTACATGAAAAAAACTTTCTCGATTGGCTTATTTGATGTACACTCACCGGCCGCTTTATTAGGTGCACCTGTCCAACTGCTCGTTAACGCAAATTTCTAATCAGCCAATCACATGGAAGCAACTCAGTGCATCTAGGCATGTAAACACGGTCAAGACGATCTGCTGCAGTTCAAACCGAGCATCAGAACGGGGAAGAAAGGTGATTGAAGTGACTTTGAATGTGGCGTGGTTGTTGGTGCCAGACGGGCTGCTCTGATTATTTCAGAAACTGCTGATCTACTGGGATTTTAACGCACAAACATCTCTAGGGTTTACAGAGAATGGTCCCAAAAAGAGAAAAGATCCAGTGAGCGGCAGTTCTGTGGGCGCAAATGCCTTGTTTTAGCCAGAGGTCAGAGGAGAATTGCCAGACTGGTTGGAGCTGATAGAAAGGCAACAGTAACTCAAATATCCACTGGTTACAACAGAGGAATGCAGGAGAGCATCTGTGAACACACAACATCACCGACTTTCTAGCAGATAGGGAACAGCAGCAGAAGACCACACTGTTACTTTATGAAGCACCAGGTGCGCCTAATAAAGTGGCCGGTGAGTGTATAATAAAACTAAAACACAGTTGAACCAGATAAGAAAAGACAAGAACCTCTCATGACAGCGAAACACGTCACTTACTGGACATTTGATTAACAGTGTGACGTTGCTCAATATTACTTATCTGCTTCGGAAACACCTGCAGACATTCCCAGCAGGAAAGAGGGGCATTTCTGAGCAGTTTCACCCTTTTTCAGGGGTGATTTTAGGGCAAAAATGTTTTCAAAAAGCCGTTTAATCACTTCTTCATACACTTTTAACTTGAGGCGATGTTGTGTTGATCACAACAGCCAGTGGAGCTATTCAAAACAGCAACATTATGCAAAATGTGTTTACCATATTCTCCAGTTTAGTGAGTCACTACTGAGAGACTGCTTGTGTCTTTTGATGACACAACATAAACAGCAATGCGCTAAGAAATGGTTACTCAAATTGATGACAACAATAACTAAGCCTCTCTGAAATAGGGACTAAGCTGGGACAAGCCTAAACAAGGCAACGCCATGTTCAAAATAACAGCAAAGGTGAAAAACACCTCTCCGTTGACATTAATGTAAGGTTCTACATTGGTCAGGTCTGAAAATGTTCCTAATTCTTTACCTAAAACGGAGTAAAAGTACATTTTGGATCAAATCAGCATGGTATTCTGACTTTAAAGTCTCTGTACCAGGACACAGGACGTGCTGTGATAAGCGTTGATTGCCTGGGTGTGGCTGTTTCATAACCGCAGTGAATAGTCGCTCTTCATATTGCATATTACAGCCTCACGGTGCCAACAATTGTGAGAAGTGCATGGTCATAAAAGCACACTGTAGATGATTGGCGAGAAAAGCACTTTTGAGGTCACAAAGAGTGCAACATTTTAAATTACTTTTCCATCCTGAAATTCTTTCAAAAGATGGCGACACATTACCTATTTTACTCTGCAGGCTTGTGTTAATATAACCGCTTAGCAGTGAATTGCGGCACTACAGCAAATACAACCTAATCTCGCTGCTACTAAGTTATTTATTCAACCAATCCCACACCCAGCGATCAAACAGTGGTCTCTCCACTGACGTCACAGTCGTTGTGCACCTGATATAATTAAGTGTGACTCTGCGCTCCTGGACAAGTGGCTGTGTTATGACTGTAATGTCAGTGAAATCATAAAAGTTTTCTGACATGTGATATGATAGATCAAATGCTCTCTATGTGAAGCCCGGTTGCCCTTGAGCCATGCATTTCTTGTTATAGCTTGCTAATAGTAAGCGCCTCTGCAACAAGCTGAATTCTTCCACAGTCTCTACTTGACAAAAGAAGCAGTCCTTATTTTAAAACTGTTTTAAACGGCACGTGTGTTAAACAGATACAGGAACAGGAAATATCACAGCATTGTGGTGCTATAGATTAGATCGTGTGGTTTTCAAAGGCACTGTAGTCTGTGTGCGAGTTGCTCAGTCACATGTGATAAACGCTCCACAGTGATTAATGTGCTAGAGCATTTTTGAGGAAGGTCCGTAAGACCAAAATGTCACAAACACTCCTATCAATGCAGTGATAAACAGGGAGTTTTCCTGCAAATGTTCATTTTTGGCTACTTGATACTACAGAACAAGAATTAAAGATGGAGTAAATATACAGCTTCATGACCAGTGTTGGACAGTAGTTACTAATAATGCGTGAGAGTAATACTACTTTCACTTGTGACTAGTATTGTAACAAATTACTTAGAAACTTTCAATAATAATAGTAACGTAGGGCTGGGCGATAAGTATGATAATATATCGTCTTTCCATGGAATCATATCGGGATTTAATTATACTGTTATATTATATATTTCTCAGAAAATATGATTTGAAATCTTTTAAGGGAATATTCTTTTAAGATTGCACTTTGGATTTTACATCACACTATTTGGGTGCATGCATGTAAACATAGTCAGTGCACAGCTTTCTCTATCATTTAGTTGAAACCGTTCAGTTCGTTTTGCTCTAAAGCTCTTAATCAAATGTGAAGATATTCAGTATTTTTCACTAATCAAATATTTAATTCACACAGGAGTTCTTGTGTTTATTTTTATGCATATGTTTATGTCTGTTTTCATGTAAGCACCGTCAAATCAAGTCAAATTCCTTGTAATGCAAATGACTTGGCGATTCTGATTCTTCGGATTCTTCTTCTGAGTATACAAAAATATGCTTTTACCACATAGTGATTTCAAATAGACTATTTATTTATTGAATTAGCAGAAAACGTGATATATTGTGATATATAAATTGTTATTGAGATATCAAATGAACTATATCGAGAGAGGATTTTGGCCATGTAATGTGGATAACCTGACATTTAGAGTCTGAATTTTGACGAGTATGATAGAAAAGTAATAAAATGAACAAAATACACACAGTTAATTAAAAAAAAAGACTACAACTTTGTTGAAGTAAGTGGGAATTTATCAAGGACGTCCGTACGATACAACGGTTATCACAGGAGAAGTCATGGGAAATGTGGGATCCAGCATTATTTACACAAGTTAAACAAACATATATTAAAAAATAAAGGTCAAATAAAATAAAGGTTGCTGCTTATGTTATGATGATTCTTCTTTTAAGTCAATGCATGCCAACTTAATTGCATGCAAATTGTCCTAAATATGGAAAATATGGAATACATCCTTCATCTGAAATGTGAAAATACACAAATATAAATCCATTTAACTTCTAGTGCATTTCAAAAATAGTAAATCAGTGAATTCCCTTTTTTTAAAAAAACATTTTCCATCTACAGTACATAAAGAAACACTTTCATCTGTAGGTCAGCCACTTTAACATGGAAGCAACAAGTGGTAGTCGTCCAAATTCTAGACATTGAATAATAAACTGCACGCAGCAGGCCGGCCGGATTCAACACGTAAAGACAATGAAGTTACAGCACTTTTTATAGACTGAATAGACGTCTAGGCTCCATCCTGTAGGTCAGAAACGCTTTTCAAAGAGCAAACCAGCAGCACCAGTGGAGGCATAGTAGTTAGCCTGAAAGTGTTTTTGGGTAATGTAGTTTACATTACAGCTCACCACTTCTGTTTACTGCAGATTTCCCGTAACACAACACTTCTGGGATCTTAACTTTCTAATCTTAACCCTTTATATTCGTTTTAAAATCATTTTATTGTTTTAATGACTGTGTTTGACTATTCATGCATTTGTCTTATTTCTTATTTTATCATTCTTAAGTATCGGCTATTTCGTTGTCCTGTATTGCATGATTATTCTGTTGAATTTAATGATGTTGTTCCTTATTTGATTTGATTTTTATCTTTTCTGTAGAGAACTATGAATTGCTGCTTGTGCGAATGGTGCTATATTAATACATTTGCCTACAATACAATAGAAAAGAATAGAATAGAAATACTTATTGATCCCAGGCTGGGAAGTTGCAGTGTAACAGTCGCATTACACACAGACACATTAAAACAATATAAAAAATACATTATAAAAGATACCTTAAAAAAAAAGGACGCCAAAGTTATATTAAATCACATCAAACATATTATGAGATCCACAGAATGATATAAATATCTTGCAAACTGACTAGTAGCAGTAGTAATGTGGCTAAACAAAGGTTGGACACACATTCCTAGTTGGCTACAGTTTAACTTCCTGCAACCAAGCACGCAGAATGCCCCGCCCATCTTTCTAAAACAAAGCCCGCTTATTGGTTGAACGTCTGTCAATCATGCTACCATTGTCGAATGGTTAACAAGGGAGCACGTTAGGTCCCGCCCCCGACATCCACCCAACAAGTTTCTGGCTACCTTTAACGAATGATAGTCAGCACCCAGGCTCGACTGCGCTTTCCCAGCCACAAAAATACGAAAACACACACTTACATCGAAAGGGTTTTCGCCGGCAGGATCCGCGAACGGGTTGCTGTCATATCCCGACATTTTGAAAAGGCTTCGGGCCGGTTTGTCCTCTCTGAACGGGGAATAAACACGAAACTCCTCTCCGTCGTTTCAGTTGCCTCTCCTGCCACTTCCTCGAATGAATTTACTGCGCAGGCGCACTCGGTCAGTTGGGCAGTGACGTGTATGTCAGTTGACACAACTGCGGATTCCGGTTTAATCATGTGGATGTAAAGTATGGAAGAGTTATGTACACAAACTAACTATATTTATGTAGACTCCCCCCATCTGTAAAGCGTTTCAAAATTAATTATTATTATAATGTAAATCACTTAATTATATGAGGTTTAAATGTGTAAATTAACTGCTTAGCAACTTGGAATTGCACAATTCAATTCAATTCAATTTTATTTATAGTGCCAAATCATAACAAAAGTTATCTCAGGGCACTTTACAGAGTAGGTAAAGACCACACTCTATGATTTATTTATGATTTACATAGACCCAACAATTCCCCCGTAGAGTACGGTGGCAACGAAGACCTTCACTATAACAGGCAGGAAGTAAACAATTGAACTCATCCTTGAATGTATCTACTAGCTAGTCAAATGTAGATCAAATTATTGTTTTGTTTTACTTGATTTGTTTATATTTTTAATTCATACCGTTTTATTTTTATTTTGTATTCTACTTTCATTGTTTTTTTCTCCACCCATGTTAATTTTAGAAATGTTAATCTGCTTTATTGTAAATTTGAAAAATTCAAATAAAGTTGAAATATATATAATATGTTAAATAGCCATGTGTTCGTGGGCCCCCTTGGGGTAAAGTTGTAAATTGTCACTGTGGATTAAATTCTATTGAAATTGTGTTAAAATGTTCAATACATGACTAATGTTAATGTAGGTTAAGTGTGAACGCTTCTTTATAATGTGACTTTATAAAACTTTATTAAACTCACACAATGAAAGAGTCTTGACGATAAAAGTTGAAGATTGATTAGTAGAATATTCATTAAAAGATTATTTGTCCCTGCAGCTGAGTGGCCAGAGCTGGGCAAAAACCAGAGTCAATATAGGCCGAGCATTCACTCCATGGACTGAGATAAAGGAGTTCAACGGCATTAAAACACACGCCCAAATGGCTTCGTTTCTCCTTTATCTGTTAGCTAACTTTCATGTTTACTTAGCTGTAACGGCTAACGCTAACTGTCAGTCAAACTCCTCTAATACTTGTTTTTAAGGTGCGATTTGCCGGAGGGGATGGGTTCAAACAGGCTCAAACAGACTCCGGTCTCCTGTAGGGGGCTAGGTCTGACCAACCTGGCAACACGAGTGCTGGCATTATTTTCTGTTGTTGCGACTACGATCTTGAGACACTAGATGGCGGTGTTCTGCTCATTCTCCATATTCAACCTTTAAATAATATTCCAACGCCATGTAGAATAGTTCCTAAAATCTTTTATTTTATTGAACAGTTACACATAAAAAACAATTCAGGCATGTACTCGACATAAAAAAATAGGAATCTGATAATAGATTGGAAAAAACAATAAAAATAAATAAATGTCAATAAAACATACTAGAGAAAAATAATCTTCTATAAATAAACCAAAGAGGTTCGACGGTGCAATTACTTTTTCGCAATCTTAAAAAAATACAAAATATTTTAAATAAAAATTAGCGTTTCTATAGCGACCTCTCGAGCCGAGTCGTGACGTCACCAACGGTCCAGTGTGACAGCCGACGCTGCAGCCATGGAGGAAGTGAGAGGTGAGTGAGATCTTCTCCTGCTACACTGTTTCTAAATCAGCCTTTCTGTCCATATAAACATGGAGTTAGCTAATAGCGCGGATGTTTATTTATATTTCATAATATCTGATACCGGTTATGGACACGACGAGACTCGGTAAAAAAAAAAAAAAGCTCGTTTGTTGAGCAGCGACATCAATATTTCCACCGGCGGTTTGTTTGTTTAACGGCAGGCGGATACTTGTTTAGAGCAGCACCTCGGCGAAATAACAACATGTCGCTAGGCCTTTTGACGACATTTAATATGTGTAACCGACCGTACAGCAATACCGTACGCCCAAGTACATGTAATAAAACCCGGCCTCGCGAATGTAAACCTGCTTACTGTCTGTGTTTCTGTCAATGAACGTTGCATCGTCAGCTGGCCGGTGTGACGCACAATAATGTATCCCCGACGGAATGTGTTCCAACCGTTTTACTGTTTCTATAATGAGGCAAGGCAAGTGTGTTTGAATAGCACCTTTCAGCAAGTTCATTCAAAGAGCTTTACATTCAACATTATAAATATTGGATAGAAACACATATATAATTGCATTAGGATAAAAATAATATGAAATATAAAAGATAAAACCAAGAATTACAGTGCAGTATAAGCAATAAATACATTGTTTTGTTTACTGAAAGGCAGCGGCAAACAGAGAAGTCTTCAGTCTTGATGTGACAGAGCTGAGAGTTGCAGCAGAACTGCAGTTTAAAGGGATATATTTCAGCATTCTTTGTGATTATTCCCTCCTGTCAAATTCATGGTCAAAACAGGCAGCACCTTATTGAATTACAAAGCTGGTCATTGTTAACACGTCATAGTTAGCATGGTCCAAATTCATTTGTTTTGGAAGACAGAGTTTCTGCTTTTTTCCTGTCTATTACTACTACTACTAATAATAATAAACTTCATTCATAGAGTACCTTTTATACAAACTCCTTTATCTCAGTCCATGGAGTGAATGCTTGGCCTATATTGACTCTTGTTTGTGTCCGTCTCTGGTCACTCAGCTGCTGGGATTGGCAAACTCCATTTCACCAGTGCCAGGCTACAGTAGCTGCACCAAACAACAGACAACCCTGGCAACCTGCAATGCCGGCCGCTATTGGCTGGTAAAATGTAAACAGAACGTGACAGAAAGTGATTGTTAAACCTGTAAAAAAAGATTAAAATATTAAATCAGACTAAATGTATTTTTTATGGAAAATCAATACTTTCATTCTGTACTCCTCAAAACGCCCCGTGGGTTTATTATTATTTAAAAAATATAGCTTTTAATGAAGATTATACTTATTTAACCTTTTAAGAGCATTAAACATGAAACCTGCGCAAATTACGTGTCACGAGAAGAACAAACAAGTAAATATTTGAAAAATGAAGGAACTGTGATGAGCAACCGATGGTAGAAGCAGCCAAGGCAAAACATTTATAAAATGTGATGAAGGAATAAAATGTCTTAAAACAGTGTAACTAGGCAGACAATCAGTGACAGACACAAGCCCTCAGACAAATAGAAAATGGTGTACCTGTAGGAAGAGTAACATGTTTTTTTTAAAGTTGTAAAGCGAATGGAGTCTCTGGTATGTACTGGATTCAGGTCTTTATTCCTTATTTGTTAAAATACCCTATTTATCACACTAAATTTTGTCCCTCCTCAGTGTTTCCCTTGACTTGTGCCGTGCAAAATTATGCATGGGGGAAGATCGGACATGATAGTGAGGTGGCCAAACTGGTGGTTGGTGGAGACCCAGTAGCTGTTGTAGAGGATGGGAAGCCCTATGCAGAGGTAAGGTTCACTGGGAAAGGTACTGGTTCAAATCCCTACACTGGTCCTTGAGAATACAGGGTTTCGTATCTGTTGAACATTACTGACAATCAGGTGGATTATAAAAATGCATGAACATGTTTTTAAACACATTGCAGGTTGTGTTATAATGATTTTAACTGTCATTTAAGTTGAAGTAAACATGTCATTTATTCAACTTTGACATATCAGATGAGCTGTGGTATCATTTTCAGGGTTTAAAATGTGGTCTTGTAGCTCAGTGTCCTGGGGGAGAGCTTTGTTCTTTCCATGCCTTTCACAGGTCTTTCTTTATTTAGCCACAGCAGCTCTGCAGGGTTTGTCATGAAGGTCATAAGTTCCGGTTATGGCAGCGGTGACATTTTCACATAACACACAGCCACATTAATGTCACATGACACGCTTGGTTTTATCTTAAAAGCTTATAGCCAGAGAAGGGTATGGATGTCTAATCGTATGTTACAGTATGTAACTCTTTTAGTAGGTCTGCCACATGTTAGTCTAACAGTTGTATGTCCCTATTGTTACATAAATGTTAGCTCAGAAATGATCGTTATCCTTGCTCGTATATACTTTTTTGCCTAAAGGGAACAGATGTAATCTAGCGATATGTGTGCACTTTTATGCAACATGACGTGATTTATTCAAAAAGCAGAAATATGTTAACATGATGGAACAAGATTGAAAGTACATACATTAAGTAATAAAAGTAAATTCATTTTTAAAAAGTAATCAATGAGAATATGTTGTTGGAAATGCACTGAAACTGTTATGTTTGGAAGCCCAGGGCTGACCCTGGACACCGGTTAGAGAGACCACCTTGTACCAAAAAGGTTACAGGTTTGAGCCTCTCAGCTGGAGTCAGTGTTTGTCCACCAACAAGTGCGTGTCCTTGAGAGGCGAATCCTTCATTTACATTTAAGTCATTAGAGTGGCGCTCTTATCCAGAGTGATTTATACTCAGTGAAATGGTTGGGATTCTTCTCCCTTCTCACTGAGTGTAAATCCCTTTGGATTAAAGCATTAGATAAATTGATTTAATGTAAATGAATGGTGCCGTGGGCCTGAAGACAACTGGGATTCCCTTGGGAAGCTTGTCAATAGAGGATAAAGGAGAGCAGAATATCCATGTCTACATTTTGCATTTTGTATTTATTCTTAAAACCATCCCAAGTATTTTTAAATTATGGATATATTGGACATAACCTATAGGGTTTGTACAACTGTTCCAATCTCCAATTCAAGCAGTTTTAAGCACTTTCAAGGTCCATTTTCAAGCTTTTTCAGCACCTTACAGCTGTGGTAAACTACATATTTCTATGAAAACATACATATTGAAAATGATTATTTCACTTATTTTTAAATATCATGTCAGAAGGATAAGAAATTCAATTCAATTTCTGTTCAATAGCTATTTGTTGTGAATTCGGCTACAATTTCAAGCATTTTTTAAGTTCTTTATCCAGAATTCAAGCACTTTTCAAACCTAGAAAACACAATATGAACCTATCTATCTCTGCTATCTTCCTCCAGCTGTGGATGGGCGCCCACCCAAAAGGCGATGCCCAGATTAAAGACAACAGGATCGCACAGACCACTCTGGGCCAGTGGATCGCCCACTTCCCTGCCTGCCTGGGCTCCAAGGTCAAAGACACCTTCCAGGGTCAGCTGCCCTTCCTCTTTAAAGTCCTCTCTGTCAATACGGCTTTGTCCATACAGGCCCACCCCAACAGAGTGAGTACACAAAACGCACACAAACACAGTATACAAAATTCTGCGTAAAATGGTTCATTATTCTGCAGGGAAATTATTTAGCATGGATTGACAGTCTTTTGGGTTTTTTTTTGCATTTGACAACAGCTGATTAAAATATAAGCTGTAAAACAAAAATCACCAATAGGTTCACACTATCATCAGCATTCCCAGAATATTAATTGGAATCAAACAAGCATCGTTATCACTTTATCCGGCTGTTAAGTTGTTAAGTAACGCCCTTTCAAAATATGATTTCCGGGTCCAAGCCGGTTCAAGCCTCGTATTTCTACAACGCCGCAGTGCCGTGTTCCCCGTTGTTTGAACAGATCTGAGTTTTAAAAACACAACGTAATTGTTATTTTACCTCTTTCTTATCAATTAAAAAGATGTCTAACTGATCGTAATTGTTCACATGTTCGGCCCTTGTTGTCTGTTTTGTTTCAACGGAGCGTTTGGACCCGGTAATCGTAAATCGTAATTTGTGGTTCAGTTGGTTTCAACAGTATAACCATTGTTCCTGTGTATGACAATGTTTAGTGTACGCTCTCTTCCTTCACTCCTCTCTTTAGTAACCCTCTTCCTTTTCTGTCATCATGGTTTGGTCAGGAGTTAGCTGCTCGTCTCCATGCTCAGTTTCCGGAGCACTATCCAGACAACAACCACAAGCCAGAGATGGCCATCGCTCTCACTCGCTTTCAGGGCCTCTGTGGCTTCAGACCGGTGGAGGAGATCCTGGGATTCCTTAAATGTGAGTCCCAGAGTCCCACAGGGTCATTAAACGATGTTGAATTGATTTTTGGGCAGTTAGCCTACTAGGGGGAAAAAACATCTCCTGTAGGATGGGTGGGTAAAGTAGTACTAAGAACTTTGAAGGGTCAATGTTTGGCAGAAAATAAATTCATACCTTGTGTGTGTTCATCCATCAGCTGTCCCAGAGTTTCATGCTCTGGTGGGCAATGAGTCAGCGGAGGAGCTGCGATGCAGCGCGGGAGATGTGGTTCAAACAAGCCAGGTGCTGAAGAAGTGCTTCACCAGGATGATGAACTGTGAGAAAAAGGTGTTCGTAGATCAGCTCAACATGCTGGTCAAGAGAGTCACCGAAGATGGTGAGGGGCTGATTATTATTAAGCATTAACAGAGTGTAGAGGTTGAGCTAGGTAGGTAGCATTTTATCCAGTGCTTTTCTTTGTTGCACACAGTCTATTTGACCTTGAGAGGATTGCTCAAAATGTGAAAACAATCTTTAATTGGTGTCTGATATATTTGTGTTAGAAAGAGAGATATCCACCAGTTGAAAAAAAGAATAAGCGATCAAGTTTTAGTACATACTGAAGCACAGGTTCACCTAAAAAGCTGTTACAGAGGAGGGCCAGCATCCTTCCAGGTTTTCAAAAGACAGCTGCCAGTTAAAGGGAGACACCTCAGGCAAAAACATATTTTTCATGCACTGGTCATTTTTGCGATTTTGGGCTATTTAGCTTCCTTAACATGTCGTCTTTCAGACTAGTGGAAAGAAAACATTCAAAATACACATTTAGGTGTTTATTTTACTGCGTTCTGTTAATGTGTGTCTTTAAACTTAGCATTAGATAATTCCTTTATTTGCATATTTAAACATTTCAGAAAACTTGTAATACAAAAAAATAATCCTCTTAATGTAAATAATCAACTGAGGAAATTTTATGATTGTATTTTCTAATTCAAATTTTTACCCTATTCACCTGTAGTGTCTCCCCTTAAGACAATGAAGTAGGATACATTTTGTGAAGCGTCCCAGAGTCAGGGAGGATACACAAAATCACACATTTTCCTAAATAATCGAAACATGTCCTACTTACATTATCACATGGATGATTATGACCCGTGCAGGTGCAGCAGGGAAGGACACGTCAAGCAGCAACGGTGACCTGCTGCTCCGTCTCCACTCGCAGTATCCCGGAGACATCGGCTGCTTCTCCATCTACTTCCTCAACCACATGGTCCTTGATCCAGGCCAGGCCATGTTCCTGGGCGCCAACGAGCCTCACGCTTACCTTTATGGAGGTGAGATGATGCTTTTTGTTAATATTCAGGAGATTTTGTGCCCATAGATTTCATCCAGGGCTCCTGTATGACAGAGAAAGTGCAGCAGTATTAAAGTCTAAGTCTGGCATTAGTCATGGCTTTGTCTGTGGCACTCCTACTGAGGACATGAATCTTTAAGAGCAGGTCACAAATATATGGAGTATTGTTTTTTTTTTGTTGTACAGCTGGACACTGTAGTTTTTACCAAACGTTACTCAAACAGGAGTAAATAGTACATTAATTGGGGACTATTTTAATTTGCGGATTGATACACAGGTGGTGCTTCAGTGAGAAGTTCTGGCAGCAGAACGTGTATGTGGGAATGAGTCAAAAAACAACAACCGTGTGTGTGTGTGTTTATGGTAATGGGGGAACAATTCAGCTAGCGTAGGTTCATTCATGTGTTTTTCAGTGTTTTTGGTCCTCTAGATGTGTTGTGTGTTTAGTGGTAGAGTCCACTTTGATCTGACCATTGCTATCACTGTTCCTGTGAAGGGGAGGAGAAGAAATAGCTCCTGTGATCCATTTAACCTCACAGACTGCATCTAAGCTGTATCTAACATTGTAAGAGTATTTGAGAATTGATTTTTCCATTTGAAGGAGAGTCAATGGCCCATTTGCTTATTTAAAACCGTCTTTCCTTACCTGTCCATTCATCCATCTAGACTGTATCGAGTGTATGGCCTGCTCAGATAACACGGTGAGAGCCGGCCTGACACCGAAATACATCGACGTTAACACACTCTGCGAGATGCTGAACTACATCCCAGCCCCCGCCAGCTCCAAGATCTTCCCATGTGTCCAGGACGCTTCAGATCCCTGCGTGTCCCTGTACGACCCGCCAGTGCCAGACTTCACTGTCATGAGGATACAGGTAGGAAACCTCCGCTGACTAAATGATTACACTTTAGGAGGGAAAATAGTTTGTGTGTACTGTAATGGGTATAAATGAGATTTAGTTATTTGATGAATTAGAAATTTGGCCAGTGTGTGACTGTAATAAAGGCATCTAAAGTCACCCAAATGCGTCATGTCAGTAATTATTCCGAAGAATGTCCGTAAAAATTACAGGGATTTTCACCTTCTGCAAAAACAGACCGGAAAAAATACCTCCGGTAAAACTAGTTCTGTCCAAATACAACCCTATGTAAAATGGATGTAGATATTTCGTCATATCCTATTAATATGTAGTTTCCACATTTTTTTGAGCATGGAGGAGTTTCGTATTTAGTTAGTTTTGTGATATCAGGAAGCAACTTAGCACACACACAGAGACAGGGAGGTGACGGCTGTGAATAAATCTAGTAACTCCTCCCACTCCTGGTAGAATACATGGATTTCTTAATCCCGTGCAAATTGGCCATTTATAATACAGACGTCCTGAGGTAAAATTGTTTATCCCACGTAAACTAATCCCATTTTTAAAAGTGTTGTACGACTTAAAAATAAAGTTGGGCAGTTATCATTATGCCTGTGCTTTTCCTATGTCAGAATATCTTCCCACACCCACTTTTCACAACAGAGATTCTGACTTGTAATTGCAGGGAGATCCTTCATAATACCCTAACCTTAGAGTGCTAAACCTTAATGAAACACAACATTAATTATTGGTTACACCTGTGGTTTTCCTGCTATGACATGTCAAAATGAAATAAGTTGTGAAAAAAGTCTGATGTGGACAGCTTCAAAAGTTTTGGAGACCCATGCACAACTGCACAACTCGGGCGGTTTCAAAACAGACTTCAGAGATAAAATTGTCCCATATGAACTCTCGACATCGTCTTTTCTGGTCACCTTATATTTTGAGTTGCTAAGATACTACGCAGCTATCCATCAGTCTAATAATGAAAATGTCCTTTTGCTTTTCTGTTGAAAAAGTGTAGTTGACATTGAGAAATGGTTGCCAAAGTCGCAAGATGGTTGTCAATGCCTTCCTGGCAACGGTTAATGTAATATTATAAATACACCAGCGCTAATGAGAACATCATTGATTTTTAATTATGAGGAATACTAGAGACAGTTGCATATTGAAACATTCTCACCTCGTTCTGTCTCGCCCTTCTTGCAGGTCCCAGCCTCGGTGAAGCAGTACACCGTTGCTCCAGTCGACAGCGCCAGCATCCTCCTGGTCATCGAAGGGGACGCCACAGCAATCTCTGCCGCCGCCCTCTCCGACGTCACGCTGAGGCGGGGCTCCGTTCTGTTTGTCTCGGCCAACGAGAGCGTCTCCCTGCACATCACCTCCCACTCGGGGATGACCATGTTCCGAGCCTGCTGCCTCCTGTAGTCGTGTGTGTCAAAGCTCATACAACCTGTGTGTGTTTTCCTCTGGTTCGGTCTCTGCTGGGGTAAGGATTGAGCCCAATGATTGCTGTGCACTTCTTAGTAGGCAGTATGCTAAAATAAGCTTTCAGACACAGTGTGTCGATGTTTGTCTTTGCCCAACCCAATCCAAACTCGACCTGCAGTGTTCTTCAGCTTTAAAATCCAGCAGTGATCTATCGCTGCTGGATTTTAACTAGTCTTAACTGTCTTTTTTACCTGTCGTGGTGCAATAACATCTTTTTTAAAAAGCGGAGGATGTGCACATCCCAATCCTTTCAAAGGTGCTGGACGCATACTCAGATTAAAAAGTAAAATATGTCCACAACCCTTAAAAAAATAGTGCACAGGACACTGTTCAGATCACTGATCTTGTCAGTTTCTGATGCGTTCAAAACGTTGCATGAAAGTTTATTCTCGTGCTTGAAAACAGTAGATGGGAAAACAACCTTGTGAGGCTCATTTAGTAGCTGCTCTGGAGTTTTAAGGACTTTTAAATGCTCAGAAGAAATGGACATTTTAAAATCTACAAACGGGGCAAAAACTACCTGCTGATGAAGATCACAGGCTATGATTGAAAGCTCCAGAACAGCTAATAAATCAACCTTTTCTGAGCGAAGCCTGGACAAAGCTAATAAATGGAAACTATTGTCAATGCCTGATTGATAATGATCTGTAGTTTTGTTTTTTAAAGGTTTGTCCATCTGGGTTTCTGAATCTTTTCCTTTTTTATTCCTTATACACTTACAGCTGCACGTTTTTCTTCTATTATTATACATTTGTACAACACCGAAGCAGGGTGTGGGTATGTTTACACTGGTGCGGTACCCCACCACTCACTGCTGTGTACAACTTGTTAAGGACCGAGCTGCTGGCTCATATTCGGCTAGTCTTTCCCTCGGGGACTGGGTGGGTGGGGTAGTTGAGTATAGTGTAATACTGCGATGCCTGTGCATGTTTGATTTAAAGCAGTAAAACATGGAGGGGACCTTTTATCTCAACTGTCACGGTGAAGTTGACCATGTAAAATATTTCTGCTTCGAACTGTTACAAGCGCATGTTTACCTTCTGGGAACTTCTCTTCCAAGTAGTGAACAATAAAGATAAAAACAAACAGAGAGGGCCACTAACTATCGCCGTCCCGTTAAGCACGACTACATGGGATCGGGAATGCGTATTTATTAAAACGTTATAGTTATAGTTATATATGACTAAAAATGCACTACTGCTGCTTGTTGCATACTTATACAATTTGACCCGGGCCTGTCAACACATCCACGTCTTGTTGAGTTGTACAACAAAATGCTGCGTTCAGTTTTATAGTATTACAGGAACAAATCTGTCTGTATATCTGAGTATTTGAAGCCAGTTTTTTTTACAAAACTTTGCATGTTTTGTCATTTGTACGGATTCGTCACTATTTGACATTACATGCCAAGAGAAATGAACCATGTATTGTGAGGTTTTACCTGTACATGCGTGGTAAAAATGTTTTACGGTGACCAATTTCCAACATGTTGCCACAATATTGTAACCAAATTGTTTCAGTATGCTGCAAACTTCTGTCTAATATTCAGTCAGTCTGACTTCAGTTCAATCATGAAGTGGATATTCTTGTTGTAATCTTTTTTTATAGGTTATCTTGAATTAAATATTTGAGAACGAATGCTCTGCCTGCCAACATACCTACCAGTGAGTAAATATTTATCTCAGTAGTTTGACCTGAATAAGTGACTGCGGTGAACTGAGCCAACGCTGGTGATGCTTTGACCTGCTTCATGAGCAGCTCGCTGAGCTCAGTGATGTAGGTTGATCTTTTAGCTTGTCCCTGGTGTGGATGCATTAAACCTTTGTTTAAATAAACGATAAGAAGAGATAAAAGTTCAAATCACTGCATCTTTTTGATGAAAGACCCCTTACCTCAAGAGCATCCCTCTGTATCTTTAAAAGGTTACAGTTATTTATGTCAACAAACAACCTGCTGTTTGCCAGCGTTTCAATAGGTTTTCATTTAGAAATCTCGCAAAAGTCACCGTTTCACACTTTAGCTCATTTCAAATTTTAACTTTTCATTTAACCATCACACACCTTTGTTACTGATCTTGTTCTTTTGCGTCACCTTTTAGTTTTAATGGTTTCCCCTTTAACTCATGTCCTTCAAATGCACACAAGTCTGAAGGCCACAGTGTTAAACCTTGTTTGATTGTTTTATTTAACCGTAGTGAGAAACGTTTCTTGGAATACTTCCTGAGTGAGGGCATGGTTTAGCATTTTTGAATATGCTGTAGCCGGTGACTGCAGAGAACATTGTATGTAAAAGTGGTTTAATAAAGCCTCGTTCCGTTGCTACACTGTGTGAACTCTTGTTTTTTTGTTTTGTTTTGTGATAATTATGTTACAAACACATTCAGGGCATGTTACAAAAAGGTTTACCGAGTTATCTGGATAACTTTTGCAGAATCAAACCGGGCACTAACCGGTAGGGTAGTTTATATTTTAGGACACACTGTAGAAATACAAAACATTTATTAGCAGATCAATAAATAAAAATATTCTTTAGAGCTCGTTGAACCCTTTCAAGTAAATTTTGAATAAACGTACATAACTTTTTCTCAGTAACCGAACTATATAAGTAACGCAAACCTCCAACAGTCGTCACGGTTTCCGCACGCTGATGACTGAAATCAAGCTGCCGAGTTGAAAGTTGAATAAGAGAAAAACCTGCCCACTAAAATCTGCATTTTCACCATTTATAATCACATAAACCGACGGATTTTTGTTAAGAAATACTCATTATGCCTGTTTGTTGTTCCTGAAATAAATGGTGAGGAGGCAGAAAACAGAACACATACTTCAAGTACCGTTTAAAGATGAACGTAAATGCCACAGACCTTCGCGTCTCCAATCAGGTCAGAATTGTTCAATAAATTAAAATGCATGTTTTTGGAACGATGGAAAGGGGGAGACTGACCTCCAAAGCTGATCAAGGTGGTCTGGAAGAACATCCGTCACACCCTGATCCAAGTGCTGCATCAAGGTGCAATGAGATGAAGTCGTAGTGTGTGACTTCCAGATGAGCTTGTATTGTCTCCGCACGCTTCCTCACCTTTTCAAAAGCTTCCAGTGGCAGAGTAATCCATTCAATTATGCTTTTTGCTTTTAACGAAGAGGATGTTTCAGGTGGTTTTCTCCGGTCAGATTTTCCTCTGTCCCACCATCAACCATTGGAGCAAACTCTCCTCAGCTGTTTGCACATGAAGAGTGGGTTTCATACCTTGGTGTTTGGGTCTTCTTTGCGCTCTGTCTGTCTTAAGTTCTCCCACAGGGGGCGCTGTCCCGGTAGCTTACAGGGCACTTTGGATTTTGCTTTGGCAGCTGGTTTGTTTTGCATGGTATCCAGGGTAAACCTATACCTGCAGATCAACTCTGGTGTGGGCTGAAGCACACTGTACAGCGCCTGTAATGCCCGCACATCCTCCAAGGCATTATGGGCCTTGTAGCTCACGCCCAGCAGCTCCCTGACCAGGTTCTCCTGTCGGAAACTCTCGAGGCCGCTGTCCTTCAGCAGCTCCCTGGCCAGAGGGAGCGTGTCAACGTAGCCCGAGACGGACGAGTCAAACTCTGCTCTGAGGCCCAGCTCATCGAGAGCTCGAGCCAACACCGGACAGTCGAAGCAGCGAATGTTGTGGCCAATGACAAGAGGGCGTCCCAGCATCTGGAGGAAAGCCATGAAGGAGACGAGGACCTCTCGCAGGGAGTTGGTGGGAACAAGTTGGCGATGGAGGTACAATCTCTGTCTGCGGACCCTGAAGCCGGTCACTTTGCTTGCTCCGCGCTGCATCCGACACCGAGGGATGACGAACAGGTTGAGTGAGTGGCTTCCGCTCACCGCAGCCAGCTGGACGATCTCACAACTCTGACCTGGAGGAATTAAACGTGTAGATGAAAAGCATCACCGCGTGTGCTCCAGAGGATTTAGTTCCCCTTTGAATGAAGAAGTTCACTGTACAGGGAAACATGTTCCTTTATTGTTCTTATAACAAGAAACACTTTTTAGGACTTTTTTTTCTCGACACTATAGAAAGTCTGTTTTAGGACTTTTTTAAACACATATCAAGTCTTTTTAAGGACTTTTTTTCGTCACATATGTCTTTTTTAAACAAATATGTCCTTTTATAGGACTTTTTTTAAAACAGATTTAATGTCTTTAGGACTTTTTTCTAAAGGTATTTTTTTAAGGACTTTTTAAAAATACATATGTCTTTTTTAGGACTTTTCAACAAGTTAAGTCTTTTTTGTTGAATCTTGAATCAAAATAATACATAAAAGTACAAAAGTATTTGCATCAAAAAAGTAAACGTACTCATTATGCCGATTTCCCCGTTTCAGAATAGACAATACATCCTAATTTAATTGTTGATAATATTTTTCATAATAATCTGAATCTGTAGAGTAACTAGTCAGAGAAGTTACCAAATAAATGTAGTGGAGTAAATTAAAAAAAAGACAATATTTCCTCTGACATGTAGTGGAGTAGAAGTATAAAGTAGATTATAATGTTAACACTCAAGTGAAGTCCAAGTACCTCTAATCTGTACTTGAGTAAATGTTCGTATTTACCTTCCAGCACTGGGTTTATTGTCATAAGTGATGTAAACAGGGGTCTCACCCAGTCCAGTTGTCTCCAAGTCAAAGAAAACCAGCGACCGTTGAGACTTTCCCGCGTCTGAATCTGAAGTTTGCATCCCGACTCTTTCAGTAACGTTTCTAAAGTCTGACAAGTAACGAAACAAAGACACAGAGCTACATAATGGCGTCGGTAAACACCAGTTTGTGTTCTTAAACAGCCGGAGGAGCTGGAAACTTTTCAAAACAAAAGCCTCGTTGAAGATTATTTTACGGAATAAACAAATAAAAACCAGATACCAAAACACCTGTAACTATGAACTGTGCCGTGTTTGTCTGTAGTGAATTAAAAGTAAGTTTTTCCAACAGAAAAAACAAAACATATTTGAAATATTAGTCCTCATATATGCGCATGCGCAGACGACTTCTTCTTCTTCGTCGTCTTCTTCTGCTGCGTCTTCTTCTTCTTCTTCTTCTCTAATTTTATCGGCGGGCCAACGGACCAACGTTTAATGTGCTTACCGCCATCTACTGTACCGTGTGCGCAATATCATGACTTTAAACAATCACAACATCATTTTTTTTTTTACATTTAAATAAATCATATTCTGGATATTAAGTATGTTTGATTTAATTTAATTTATCAGTGACTCAAGGAGTTTGCTAATAGCAACCCTCTTCCCTCCGTAGCCTGTACTTGTTTTTCCCTTGTCAGCAGTCCTTTGATGCTTCACTCCCTCCACATATCTACCAACCTGTCCTTTAATCTCTTTCTTTCTACAATAAACTTCTTACAACTTATGAGCACAGTTTCCCTACAGAGAGACTCTTTCTTCTTCTGTGAAATATGAACCAAATTAAAGGGTCTCAGGCACAGTGCTGCTGCCCCCTACAGGACACGACCGGTGTAACATGAACGAATCCGCTTTAACTTAAAGTGTAAGTCTGGCGGAAATGGTCTTTCTCGGCATTAAAATTCATCCAATAAGCCGTCATTATTTTCATTTGTCAACCGTGTATAAAGAAAGTTCTGAGAGATGCTAATAGCTCCAATCTGCTAACACAGATGAGCTCGGGGCGGTGCGCTGAACGCATCCAAAACGGCACTTTTTATCCACTAATGTTGCTCAAAAAAGCATCAAACGTCTGCAGTAGCATGATTAGGGTGCCCACACCTAAAACGAAGCACCAACAACGTAGTCAGAGAGCCCAGAGTTTATTAAAGAAGACACACACACACAAGCGTGCTCTGTGACATGCTGGTCAATGTCATTGCTGAAAGTTGGTGCAAATTGTAATTTAAAAAATACCAAGGTATGTAGAAGAATAAAATGGATGTTTAATAGTTATAGTGGGAAAATTGTGAGCAGGACACATGGTACAGTGCATTAGACAACAGAGCTAAACATTACAAAACATACAGTGTGAACATTGCATAACTGTGAGTCTCGGGTGTAGCCTAATGCCGCGTTCAGACCGGTTGCGACAGACGTGATGAAATCGCGAGTAATGTGCCGCTTGATCATATTTGGATCGTCACGCCAATTGCGTCAACCATGCGTCAACGATGCAAACCCTCCTATATAAACATCATTCACGTGCTGTTTCCTTTCTCTGGGTTCCCGCTACTAATATCTTCTCCTCCATTGTTGCTTTGGCTGGTGGGAGGAGGGGGTGAATTTGGCGATTCACCTGAAAAGTTCAATATTTTCAACTTTGGTTGGACAATGGAGAAGAAGATATTAGTAGCGGGAACCCGGAGAAAGGAAACAGCAGGTGAATAATGTTTATATAGGCGATGAAATCGTAGTAAAATCGAGTAATGTGCTGCTTGATCATAATTGGATCATCGTGCCAATTGCGTCATCCATGCCTTAATGATGCAAACCCTCCTATATAACATGATTCACCCGCTGATTCCTTTCGTCGGGGTTCCTGCTACTAATATCTTCTGTTCATTATTGCTTTGGCTGGTGGGAGGAGGGGGTGAATTTGGCGATTCACCTGAGAAGTTCAATATTTTCAACTCGCATTTTAGAGCGTTGGGCGCCGTATCCATCGAGTTTTGTATCTATTGCGTCGCGAGGAACGCGAGTAAAGTGCAGCCCGTCTTGAAATCACGTTTGCAGATCGACTTAGTACACAGTATGTAATCGTGCTGCTTCTATCACGTCTATCGCTTCCGGTTTACACGCGCCATAACATTTAATCTGCCTGTCATTTCATTTTCTTAATGCTAAAAAAGAGTCTGTCTGACCACCAGAGGTACAAGATGGTCTCCTGAGAAAAGGGTCATTTTTAAATAGAATATATATATTTTTTGTGATTTTTTTTTCTTTAGCTTCTTAAAAATGCTCAGGTCATGAAGGTGACCCTTGAGATCTGTGAGTTGTTGGGATTCCAGCGGTTGAACAGCTCCTGCAGCATCTTGGCGTCCTCCTGGGCATCGTGGGCGTTGTAGGTCTTTCCCAGGAAGTGGCGGACCATGTACTCCTGACCGTGACTTTGCACACAACCACGATAGAGGTTCTTGCTCAGCAGGAACGTGTCCACGAACCCAGACACCACCTGCTGGAACTCCCGCCGGAGGTTGAGCTGCCGCATCACTCTGGTGAGCACGGGCGCGTCGAACCGCTTGGCGCCGTGGGCCACCAGCAGCACGGGGCGGTGGAAGGAGCGGAGGAAGTTGAGGAAGGAGGTGAGAGCGTCAACGGTGGGGACGGTGTTCACACGAGTCCCGTTGAGAAACAGACTGTCGTCGCTGACGGTGAAGCCCGTCACCCGCTTGGCGCTCTCAGTGAGGGGCTGGCGGGGGAGGGTGTAGGCATTGAAGACCTTCTCTCCACAGATGGCTGACACCTGGATGATGTCACACATTGTAGTGTCTGGGAAGGGATGGATTGAGGGAGGATAAGAGAAAAAGAAAATATAAATAAATGCTGTTCTTTTGATTACATATGAGGTTTTGTTGTCAAGTGGCCGCAGCTATTCGGGTATCATCCCTCAAATACAGACGACGATATTAAACATTTTTAAAACAACGTGTTTTTGTTAAACATCTTCGGTGTGAACAGCCGATTGTCGAGGTTTCTGTTTCTGGGAAGGTGGCGCTCTCTGTCGGTATGTGCGGCCAATGCATGCTCATCACACTTAAATAAGTTTTGTGTTGTGGCATCCTGCCGATGGTGTGACGGTTGTGAGTCACTGAACACTTCCACAGAGAGTCAATTCTGCAGAATCAGCAACTTTGCTTTAAAGTCACAAATGAAATCTGTCCTCTCAGCAGCTGCTTCATCCGCCCTGTTGCTTCAAAGCTTCCTACTTTAACAGGAAGCATCATTTCGACTTACTTAAAGTTTCAGTCGGTAAGATTTAATGGTATTTTGAATTGAATTGAATTGGCTTTATTTTCATTGAACCAGTACAATGGAATTTACAGTACAATCCCTTAAAGTGCAGAAATAATTTAACATTAAAAGCATCAAAAAGAATAGGCTAGACCTTTAAAAGACACATTTAACGACAAGCTTACACACACACACACGCACGCACGCACGCACGCACGCACACACACACACACACACACACACACACACACACACACACACACACACACACACACACACACACACACACACACACACACACACACACACACACACACACACACACACACACACACACACACACACACACACACACACACACACACACACACACACACACACACACACACACCGTAGCAGCATAAGGAGACAAAACAAAAGACAGTAGATTGCAGAGACCCTGAGCAAAGATCCTCATCATCAGACAGAGAAACAGTAGAGTGACATTTGGTGATTATAAAAAAATAAAAAAATAATAAGTTGGTGTTGAGTGCATGACTTTGCATGTAGATACTATAACACAGATGGAGATTTATAGGTAAAGGTATTTACGTTGTTAAGTACTGTTATAGCTTTTTGGTTCTTAAGTCTATCAGTCTATTAGCATTTAGAGACCTGAAACGTCTGCCTGAGGGCAATAATTCAAAGTGTCAGTGACCTATCTGTCTATCAAAGAGTGACTTAAAACAATGGTGACTGATCATACGACCCTTTAAAGAAAGCACTTGTATTTGCTGCTTTGCCGAGGAATGCGATCTGAGTGTCTGTTGCGACTTTCCCGCGTTAAAATCAAATGGCCGCACAGTTAGTGACACTTTTTACGTGTCCCTTCTCTCTTCAGACCTCCTGTCAGTGTGGAGCATGAAGGCATCCTGCTCCACACACGAGAGAGCTGCCGATCTACTGACGTCATAGTCGACGCTGTTCGGTTTTCAAAGGAACTCTGGGAGATGAAGTCCCAGAGGCTCGCCTGCAGTTCCATCTTACCGTAGTGATGGAAATTAAGCTTTATGGACCATTTTCTTTATTTTCTGAGTCCACTAGATGGTGCTCTCTGTTCAACAAAGCATGCTGAATCACAATTCACTGAGCCTTTTTCTTTAAACCAAGAACTAATGGTTCATGAAGCTTCGTCTGGACGTCACTATCTTATCGCCAAAGAGGCCGCAAGAAACAATGCATCTCAGTTCTTATGGATTAGGACTTTAACAGCCAGATCTAATTTCTCTCATCTCATCTCATCTTCAGCCTCTTATCCGGGGTCGGGTCGTGGGGGCAGCAGCTTTAGCAGGGGACCCCAAACTTCCCTTTCCCGGGCCACATTAACCAGCTCTAACTGGGGGATCCCGAGGCGTTCCCAGGCCAGTGTGGAGATATAATCTCTCCACCTGGTCCTGGGTCTTCCCCGAGGCCTCCTCCCAGCTGGACGTGCCTGGAACACCTCCCTAGGGAGGCGCCCAGGGTTCATCCTTACTAGATGACCTCAACTGGCTCCTTTCAACGCAAAGGAGCAGCGGCTCTACTCCGAGTTCCTCACAGATGGCTGAACTTCTCACCCTAAGATCTAATTTACATTATGGTTTAATCGAACACAGTCTCTGTTATTTAATTCATCATTTGGTCTTTAAATTGCACATTAAATTGTCTCTTTGATTAATTGTTGCTAACATAAAAATACTGATTTAAAAAAGACCCGCGGGGAGTCGTGGTCCGGCTGTTGCTGGTTTTCCAGGTATTCAATATTTTATTTTAAACAATTGTAGAAAGTGTCTGATAATTCAGTCTGCGACTTCCATGCAGAGTCTTGTTGGTTGGTTTCGTGGTTAGTCACAGTCAGGCACATCCTCTGTGTTGTAATCTCTACCAGCCAAGTGATACTCCGCCCTTTTCTAACCAAATCCATAGCTTTCATTTCTCATGAACTTCGCGCAGACACAGATTCATATGTGAGATTAGAAACCAATAAAGATAGAAACTGAAACAAAGCTCCAGCTGATATGTGCCTTTTAACAGCATTAATAGCACAATTATGACTTATATAAGTTGAATTTCTACTTTACTGGTGCACAGTGAAGGAAACAGCAATTACACCACAGTACACTTGTGTCTAAAACTAACATGCAGTGGTTTAAAGTGATCAAGGATAAAAAATAAAAAAAATGATGACCTTGACATAAAAATAAAAAAATAAAAATAAAATAAAATTCTTATTAATGAAGGCAACAATAATTTCCCTCGGGATAAATAAAGCTTCTTGAATCTTGAATCTTGAAGATGTGGTTGAAAGCTCTGGGAGATAATTACACTACTATTACCAAGATATATGAACATTTAAGATCAATGAAAAATACATATCATTATAAATGTGAATGTTATAACACTCACTGTTATCAAATAGGGAAAATAAAGTATAAGATGTAATCTAACTGATGACACTGACTGATTTAAGTACGGATGAGCAGACACACATAAACATACCTAATCCAGTGGTCTCCAGGTCAAAGAAAACGATGGTTTTATCAGACATCTGCAGGAATATAATACAGGAACATGAATACATGAGCTAAAGCCCCCTATGGAGTCATGACAATTCAATTTAATTCAATTTTATTTATATCTATAGTGCCAAATCATAACAAAAGTTACCTCAGGACACTTTACAGAGTAGGTAAAGTACATTGACTAAATTAATTTAAAAATAAATAAAAAGCAGATTTAGTACATTGACTAAATTAATTTAAAAATAAATAAATAAATAAAAGCAGATTTAGTACTTTGACTAAATTAATTTAAAAATAAATAAAAAGCAGATTCAGTACATTGAGTAAATTAATATAAAAATAAATAAAAAGCAGATTTAGTACATTGACCAAATTCATTTAAAAATAAATAAAAAGCTGATTTAGTAAATTGACTAAATTAATTTAAAAATAAAAATAAAAAGCAGATTTAGTACATTGACTAAATTAATTTAAAAATAAATAAAAAGCAGATTTAGTACATTGACTACATTAATATAAAAAATAAATAAAAAGCTGATTTAGTACATTGACTAAATCAATTAAAAATAAATAAAAAGCTGATTTAGTACATTGACTAGATTTATTACATTGACTAAATTAATTTAAAAATAAATAAAAAGCAGATTTAGTACATTGACTAAATTAATTTAAAAATAAATAAATAAAAAGCAGATTTAGTACATTGACTAAATTAATTTAAAATAAAAAGTAGATTTAGTACATTGACTAAATTAATATAAAAATAAATAAAAAGCAGATTAAGTACATTGACTTAATTGATTTCTGACACAATACATTAATAAATAATGTTCACAATAGTCACGCCGGATACAGAAGTGTGGACTCACCGTGGTAAAGTGTGGTTGGTTGTGAGCTGAGTTCAGCTGTGATCACCTCAGGTCTGATCCTCACCTTCAGGCTCAGACTGGTCCTGCCCCGGGACCGGGACCGGGAGGGAGGAGGTGACCAGGTGAGTCACACCGACACACACGCCGCTGAAGTTTCATTTAAGCGGAAGAGAAACTCGGTGGACCTGGTTTTGTTTTCGCCTGCGGATGAATCCCGTCCCCACGGTCACGCTGCTGATTGTCCCCGTTACACAACAAAGGGTGGAAACTTCCCCGTTGTTCCTTTACTTTCACTTTGCACTGAATAAAGTCAAAGCCAGGCTGGTTTAGTCTCTTATGAATGATATTTTAAAAATACATACTGTAGAAAAATACACTTCACAGTGGGTTAAAGGTTCAATATGTAGAATCTAAAAGCTATTTTAAATATAAATAATAATACTATTAATAATAAACCCACGGGGCGTTTTGAGGTGTGCAGAATGAAAGTATTGCTTTTCCATACAAAAAAAAATCTCATCTCATCTTCAGCCCTTTATCCGGGGTCGGGTCGCGGGGGCAGCAGGTTGAGCAGGGGACCCCAAACTTCCCTTTCCCGGGCCACATTAACCAGCTCTAACTGGGGGATCCTGAGGCGTTCCCAGGCCAGTGTGGAGATGTAATCTCTCCACCTGGTCCTGGGTCTTCCCCGAGGCCTCCTCCCAGCTGGACGTGCCTGGAACACCTCCTATTGTAATGGTCAATGGTGAGGATACACTAATGTGTTGGATATGGGAATCACATCACACTCCTAGGGCGGCAGTAGCTCAGTCCATAGGTGACTTAGCTGGGAACAGTAGGGTTGCTGGTTCAAGTCCTTGTGTGGACCATATGTGGACTGGTGGCAGGACTGGTGCCAGTTCATCTCCTGGGCACTGCCGAGGTGCTGTTGAGCAAGGCACTGAACCTCCAACTGCTCGAGGCGCCGGTCACTGGCAGCCCCCTCGCTCTAACATCTCTCCTTAATTGCATGTATATAGGTCCTGTCTGTGCATGTGTGTGTATTTAGGGTCTGTGTGTGTAACATGATTAATAATAAGAGTGAAAAAATTAAAATTCCCCATTGCGGGACAAATAAAGTAACTCTCCTTCTTCTTTAAAGTAAAATTCACATGCATCTCTGGACTTCAACATATTACTCAACTCATTTGTGTTTGGCTGCAGTTTTGCTTTTTTAATAAGCAGATGAATTTTCCCCATAGTCTTTTTTTTCTTCTCCATACAACCATAAACATGTTTGTATCATTTAAAAAAAAAGAAATATAACACAAATGACACCTTATACATAAACCTGTCCAGAGTGGCGCAAACAAAGAGACACTTTTATTTTCCACGCTTCGCAGCACAAACATGACGGGACCCGAGTGTGGCCCGTTTAAAATGTTGCCATGATTAATAGTAGATAATGAACCGTACACAGGATAATATATCCTTTAATAACACCTTTTATAACAGATTCTTTTAAACCAATGTACACCCCGAAAGCATGATCATAAATAGTACATACACTGTGTATAAAAGAGGAACAAAAACAACCAAAGAAAGCAGAGCATGCTTTCCAGTGACAGGTACATTCACTTTTTTTTGTCTTTTTTTTTTGGGCCATATAGACAGCCGGGACCCAGGCCGTCCGATCGCACATCAGCTTAAAGATATCTGACCGTGAATCAGTTCTGTCCTTTCATCTCGCCTCCGAAACAGGTCTACAGTTCATATTGTAAAAAGACAAAACGCCGCAAGTCTCCAAACCTGCATTGGAACCGAGATCAGCGCGGCCTTTACGGAGACTTCCAGCTTCGAGGAACAGTTGATTAACACTGATAGTGTTGGTGAGATCGGTGCGAAGGTCGCTCGAAAGGCATCTGGTCGCAGACGCGGCGAGCGAGGAGAGATATCGCAGCTGAAGTACGGAGACATCGTGGCCGTCAAGCTACTGAGAAGGCCCCAAACAACCGACTACTACACCGACGGTTCTCGATACGGTGCGTTTGACCAGAGACGGAAAGAGAACGCAGAAAACACGTGGACGGTCTGAGTTTGGTGCTACTTGATTTTGTCTGGTTAAACAGGTTAAATGCTACTTTTTCACAGCCAGAGCCGTGAGAGAGAGAAGAGGATGGAAGAGCTTTTATTGTGGTAAAAAGAGAGGAGGAGAGGGTTCTGGAGGGCTCAGAGGACATCACGGACGGTTTGAGAGAGTGTTTTACGTGAGTGCAAGAGTTTCCCCCACAGGTGCGATGAAACTCAACGAAACATTTCACAGGTCTGAGTTCATTTTAGTGTCACTCGGCGTTTGCAGAGACTTTTTTCCCCCCACTTTTACGAGAAGAACGTGTTTTGCGGGGGAACCACTGGTGCACGTGTGCACAAAGTGGAAGCTGACACAGTGGCAGGAAGGACTCGTTCATTCATTCGAACATGCACATATTCACACATACAGATGGGAAAGGAAAATAATGGCTTTCATCTGGACAAAAATAACAAAAATATGACATCTTTGATATCAATAACAATACCTATAATACAGCAATAATATATATATATATATATATATATATATATATATATATATATTAAAAAACAAAAATCAAAATCAAGTCCTGATGTGGTAACACTGATTTTTCAGAGAAGGGGACACATCAAGCTCGCAGGGAAACACAGATACAATAAACTTATGGCTGATTGACATTTGAAACCTCAGGTAAAGTAAAGTAAACGTGACACCGGACGCTTAGCACTGTGAGCGCCAAGTATTACCGAGGACATCCAAAGCCGGCTCCGCTCGTTGTTAAATAGGAAAAGAGAAAGAAAGAAAAAACAGAGAAACGCAAATGAAAGTAAAAAGACGAGAGAGAGAAAAACAAAACAGCGCAGAAACAAAAGTGGAACCTGAATTCCAGATACTTCACTTTGCAAAACAGAGAGCAGGAAATAATCGACAATGAACGACCCAGGAGCAGCACTCGAGTTTCCTTCTATGTACATTTCTTTCCTCTGTAACACAATAATAATAATAATAATAACAATAACAACAATGTAACATTTTTCTGTACAGTCTCTTCAAACTGACGTAGGAAAAAAGGTGTGGTGAGAAGCACGCAGCCTCTCGGCTCGTGTGTCCTGTGTAAACGTGAAAAGCAGACTTAGCTTGGTGCTGGTTACAGACAAAATGTCCGCCAGTTCAGTCAGTATGGCTACATTTCTTCTGGGTGGCTTTATCCACCTGCCCACATGCTAAACAATAAAGACGGGGCACTATTAAGATTTGGCTTTGCAGGTGTGGGTTTTCCTGTGTCTCTCTAAGCATCCTTCCCTTCTTCCTCTCCTCTCTCTCCGCTGACCGACCCCTCTGTGCTCCGGCAGGTCAAACACCACGGAGATCAGAGGGTCAACAAACATGGCTGACCGTGCCTTCTCACTTCGCTCTGTTCCAGCTTTCTTTGACCTGTCCTTTTGCCCCTCTGTGTCATATTCACAGTCTTTTGCTCTTTTCTGACTGGACCCGAGAAGGAGGAGGGGGGTGGGCACTGAGGAGAGGCAGCAGGCGACACTGGGCACAGACGCGGCCCCCGTGACCAGCCTCGTCCAACCTCCGGACGCTCCCTCCTGCTCTGCTCGTACACCCTCCTGCGCTCAAACAGGCGGGGGGGCCGGCGTTCCTTTCCTCCTCCGGCTTCACACCATGAACTCGTTGCTGCCGTACAGAACCAGCTGCTGTGGCCCCGAGCTGAAGTCAGGCTCCCTGCGGTGGCTCCCCGAGGGCTCTCGTGGTGAGCTGCGGCTGAGCCTGAGCCTGTGGCGGGACTTACCGGCTCCGTGGCTCCCCTCTGACTCGGCCAACGGGGCTCCCAAACCGCAGGAGGTGAGCAGGGGCCCGGAGGAGGAGGAGCGGAACCGGTAGTGATGGGGGGGAGAGCCGGAGGCGTTGGAGGAGAGAGAGGAGGAGGGGTGGTAGGAGGAGGAAATGGTGGAGATGGAGTCCGCAGAGTCCTGCGAGTCGGGCTGACGGCGCAGAGCTCGTCGGCTCTTTGCCTCCGACTTTCTGGACTGATAAGCGCCACGCTCTGCGGAGAGAGAGCAGCAGGTGTTTTAACACAGGAAAACAATTTTTAATAGCTTTAATGTTTTATGTAAGACGGCAATCAAGCCACAGATACATCCCTGATACACACGCACGCGCACACACACGCGCACACACACACACACACACACACACACACACACACACACACACACACACACACACACACACACACACACACACACACACACACACACACACACACACACACACACACACACACACACACACACACACACACACACACACACACACACACACACACACACACACACACACACACACACACACACACCAGAGGGGTCTGATGTAGCTCCCTCCATCTCCATGGTGATGTTCTCAGAGCTGTCTGCTGTGCCGATGGATGCCTCGGATTCAGGAGTCTCATCGTCTGAGGTCCGCGGCTCCAAGATTAACATTTCATATGTCAGCTCCTCCCTGCCGACACACACACACACACACATTTGCATTTCATCCTTCTGGCGTTTCTTATGCCATTCATTTAGAATCAGTGTAGACTCACGTAAAAGTGACTTTCCGGCGTAAAAACATCCCAGGGTCTTTTCCGGCGAATACACTTAAGCCATTGAGACAATTTTTTCGTGTAACAATTATTAACAGAGGTATCACGGAGAGTCACAAACAGCCGGACGTGGCTAACACTGATTAGCTTGGGGCAGTAAAACGTCTAATACTGCTCAAAATTACACCAAACCTCTGCAGTAGCATGATGAGAGTCCAAACACATTAACCAAAGCACACCAACAACGTAGTTAGTGAACCAGGAGTTTATTAAAAGAGTGTTTTAAAAGACTTACCAACTGGCCCCTGTACCAGCTCCTCTCATAGTAAAGTCCATTCAAGTGGATTACCAAAGTCAATCCAAAAGGAAGGAGCCCATTGGTGCTTTGTTTTATGTGTAAGGACTCAGAGTATCAGAATAATAAGAATCAGAGTCACTACACATAAAACAAAGCACCAATGGGCTCCTTCCTTTGGGATTGACTTTGGTAATCCACTTGAATGGACTTTACTATGAGAGAAGCTGGTACAGGGGCCAGTGGGTGAGTCTTTAACACACTCTTTTAATAAACTCTGGGTTCACTAACTACGTTGTTGGTGCTTTGTTTTCTGTGTAGGGACTCTTCTCATGCTGCTGCAGAGGTTTGCTGTTATTTTCAGCAGCATTAGTGGTTAAAAAAGACGTTTGAATGCCTTCACCGTACTGCCCGAGCTAATCAGTGTTAGCCACATTCGGCTGTTAGCGACTCTACCGGGTTTCTCTGTTAATAGTTGTTACACAATAAAAACTGTCTCGATGTCTTATTCGATGAGTGTATTTGGCGTAAAAGACCCTGGGATGATTTTACGCTGGAATTTCACTTTAAGTTCCCACTGGGCCTTCTAGCAATCTCTCCTAAAGATAAGATAAGATCACTTGTGTCCTGATAAGAGATGGAAAATATTGTATTTGTGTGTCTTTGAGATGAATCTACGTCTATCTATCTAACAGATTTCCAGGGTAAATACATAGCTTACAGTAAAAAGAAAGAAAGGTGCCCATCCCTTCACAGCTACAGGTTCACACTAGAAATGTTTTTTTTTTATTGTATTTGTGGTCACGATTGAGTGGCACATCCGCTAAAATGACTAACTAATTACTGTACAAACAGGTTCAACCACAGAGATGTCGTACTTCTCTTTCTGCAGACTCTCGATCTGCTCGGTGAGGATTCGCTCTTCCTGCTGCATCGCCAGCTGCTGCTGCTCATTCAGCCCAGCCTCTGCTGCATCCTCTCCTCCTCCTCCTCCCCCTCCTCCCCCTCCTCCTCCTCCTCCTCCCCCTCCTCCTCCTCCTGCACTCTCTCCATCCACCACCACAGGGGGCACTCTGGGGCTGGGAGGAGGCGAGGGCGTGTTGGTGCTGCTTTGCCGAACACGGCCTTTGCACTGCAAGTTCACAGATCACAGAGCATGACAGTGAATACAAAACTTTTTTTTTTGTTCACAGCGACAGCGATGGAGCACAGACCACGGACTCGCTAGAGACACGGTTGGATGTTTTGACCACATTGTGACGTCACAGAGGATGTATTGACGACATCTGTTCACCACATCACGGCTAAGTAACTATGAGGTCAGCTCACACACACACACGCACACATGTACGCACGCACACATACACACTGGTAGGCATTACCTTAAGTTTAGCTGTATTAGGCTGCATGTTAATACATTTTGGAGCAGAAACAGAAAAAGCAACAGTCAGTGCTGCTCTCTCAGAGCGCTCACCACAATCATTCACCTGAGACACAACTACAGCTACAGCAGTGTTGTATATCTCCACACTGACTGAATGGATTGTTACCATTCAAACTGCATTTAAAACCTCAAACTCACTTCATTCTTTTGTAGTTTGAACAGCAAAGATAAACTCTATCAATCCCTTACAGCGTTAGCTTATATCAAGAATATAGGGCCCCACCCCGGGAACATGACTGACGGATGATCCTGGGTCCTCTGTGCAAAACCTCGCTGACACGTTTGATGTGAAAGCATTTTCAATCCGAATAAATAAAGTTTCATGTTTGATGCAGTCCTTCAAAAATAAATGCCAATGTTGGAAAAAATATCTAAAATCCAAGTCGAGTCTGACGTTAACAGAACTCAAGTCAGGTGTCAGTGAAGTACTGACCCTAACCCTCTAAGCAATAAAGCTGATTGAAGTCAGACTTTACCTAGAAACATAAACAGAACTCTACTCTGCTCATGGCTACATTACACTACTGAATATAACAATATCAATGTGTTTTTAGAGTTAATTAAGATGCAAACTTTGAATTCAGGAAGAAAAATTAGCATTAAATAGTTAATTTTGGGGGATCATCACTCAAGAACATTATGAATTAATCCACAACAGTGTTAAGCAACAACACTGACAACAGTAACAAGTACACAAACAGAAGGTCAGACAGCTATGAGAGCTACAGGCAGACGTGACAGAGTACTGTGACTGGAGGTAAGACACAGAATATGGGAGTGGACGGGTCAGATAGACTGATGGACAGGGCTGGTGGCGGTGGCGGTGGAGGGCGGGCACATGGAGCGAGAGGTGCATACATACCGGGGTGGCAGTGCGGGTTATGCTCATAAACCTAACAGCAATTAGTACAGGTTTCTGGGAGGAGGAATAGGGGAAGGAAGGAAGGAAGGAGGGAAGGAAGGAGGGAAGGAAGGACAGATTAGGGTTAGGGAACGGTCGATAAGGTAAGAATGGATCTGGTGGTTTGCTTGTCAAAAGATTAGGTTTGTTTTTTTAAGACACGTTAGATGAATCCTAACATTGGGTAAATGTCCTTACTCAAGAACTGTACTTCACTACAAGTTACACAAAACTACTGCATTTCAGAGGCAAACATATTGTTCTTCTTACTCCATTTTTATTATTTTACAAACAAAACATTTGATCCATATTTAATATATAATGCTGCTTTATAAATTAAACTACCGGTACTAAAATGTACTTGGAATGAGCTCCACAAAACGAATATTTACTTTGTTTATGATTTATAATTATTAATAATCAGAAAAAATAAGAGGACCAGAGAAGTTTGTAACTTCTTCCTATCCCTTAGAACATGAACTATATTAGTTGAGTCGTGTAGTTATTGCTTTATTCTGAGGATCCCATTTGCTTGCTTTCCTTTTAACTGCTCATTTGCTTTATTTAGTTTGTATTATTCTTTTTTTAACATGTTCAATCAAGTTTATATATCAGCTATATCATGAATGTGTTTATATGTTAATGCGTCAGTAATAATGGTCCAGTAATATAATAATAATAATAATAATAATAATAATAATAACAATAATAATAATAATATATTGAAAGGGCCCCTTTTGACAAACAGCTACTTTTACGTTTGATTATTTTAGTACATTTTATTGAGGCTGTTGACACAATTATACGCAACCTTAACGTAATAAACAAACACTTTTTAACCTAATTTTACCACGTTTCTTCTGCAAACCTGTAAAAAACGCCTACTGGGGTTGAGGTTGAGGTTTGGATACAGCTGCTTGGTAGAGAAATTCAGGGTAAATGTAAGCAAATGTAATTCCTTGTTAAAATGTAGCAACAGGAAGTGACATAACGTTACACAATGAGTGCACTGAGTCACTGCATCCGCTATTTTGCAGGAAAGCTACAATGGAAAATGTATTTTCCCCTTTCACACAGATCCAATTTGTTGTGAAGAAACAAACAAAAACAGAGCAATAATCTCCAATTTATAATAAAGGTCAGCTTTTTAAAAGGCGCCCGTTTCCTGTGACGACGTCTTAATTCTATGCATATTTACCCTTCTCACTTATAGTTTAAAACGTATTAAATGAGCAATATGTGCAACATTACCATTTACTGATTCAGTGACCAAAGACGCAGCTACGTTTCACTCTTTACTCTGTCCTTTTTTTTTTTTTTTTGTGTATATATAAAATGGATTTGTGAAGTAAGTTAGAAGATAAGAGTAGAAACATGCATTAATAATGGAGAGGTTTTAGTATTAGCTTCTTAAACAAGGAGGGTTGTTGCACATCATGTTCCAACATCTCTATCTGTTGCATTTAAAGTGCCCTGCTGTGTAGGTGTTATGGTATATCCCCTTGAGTGTGTATTTTATCAGCCTTTTGCTTGTGTCACAGAAGAGACACAGCAAAATCTGCAGATGAAAGATGTATGAATGAACTCCTGCCATGGCCACGTGAAGAACCATGCCAGCTGCTCATGGAGCTGAAAACACTTTAAATGTCACCGTTTAAATGATGTGTGAGAGGAACAACATCCATGTGAATGCCAGGCAATAAGAGCGACATATTAAGTGTAAATAGGAGCCTAGAGGGCCGATGTCAGACGACTGACAGTAGAGTCTGATCTCACCATGGACCTCCTGATGTGGGTCAGTCTGCTCTTGGCTTTGCTTTCTGCGAACTCCAGGCTGCTGATGTCCTTCAGACGAGCTTTGTACTTGCTCATCTGCTCGTTAATGATCAGCTCCACACACCTGCAGGGAGGAGATGCATTTAGACCCGAAAACAGAACAAGCTTTTCATGAATCCCTGTTAAGTTTGTGCGTTAAGTCATTTATAAGTTTTTAGGAACTTAAAGCTGTACTCCATAAGAATTGAGATACGTTGTTTCTAGCGGCCTCTTTGGTGGTAAGCTGTAACTGCAGGTGAGCCTGTTCTTTCAGAGCCTCCATCTTGTCACGTTCACCGTCACTATGTGTGTTGACTATTTATTTTTATTTATTTTATTTGCTTTTTTGTAAACTTTATTGAAACTCATTGACCTCTCTACTTTCACATGTTCCTGTTACACTTCTGCCCTTACTACAAGCAGCAAAACGGTTAGTGGCGATCTGGGCCGATAGACCAATGCTGTGTCCCTAATCGCGCACTTCCATCCTCAAACTGGCTTTTTTGAGGGTAGAAGTGCGTTCACGCCAGAAGTCAGTAAAATGCAGTGTGTGGCCAACCGTTGAGTGTGGATCGATGGACACTCAGTGCCCTCAATTGCCGCCATTTTGTCTACGTAGCGGAAGACGTGGGACTTAATTCAAACTGGAAAATGGCGGAACAACAGCGCAACGGACCGGCAACAACAAGATTCACTCAGATCATTTCCTGTTGGATCTATAAATCTTTTCCGTTTCAGGCAGTTACTTTGTTTCTGAGCTCTATTCTGTTAATTTGGGAAACTATAGGACGGTGGACGTACGCGGTGGTCTTGCTGATGTCTTGGACGCTCTGCAGCGGGTCGATGGTGTCGGGGCAGCGAAGGATGCAGGGTGCGAACACGATGGCGAGGGCGTTGGCTGACATCCTGTTCGTCTCCTCCTGCAGGGCGATCCTGTAACACACCAAAGTGTAATCCTGTTAATGTCACAGAGCTGGACACCCGTTCCCAGCAAACACAACAGGCAGGACGGCATGAGACCGAGTTGTCCCGGTGTGTTTATGATCAGTGAGAACCTGAAACCGCCGCTCAGACACTTCGCTCACGGACAAAAACAATAGTCACATGGTAATTCAAAACTCAGGTTTGTAGACACGGGCTGTCTCGTATTCTTATCTCATCACTCACCTGACCAGATGGAAGATGAGGCGCTCCAGCGTGCTGAGGTGTGTCCTGCTGAGCTGGTCGATCACAGAATACACCCCTCGGATCACCTCCTTCTTGTCCGGCTGACCTGAAACAAAAAACACAAAACACAACACACACCCTCAGCTCACGTAACATTTCCTCTTCTGAATGTGACCCTCAGCTGGAGGAGCCTCTGGACCGTCAAACAGCAGCGAGGAGCTTACCCATGGCCCTGAGGAACTCCTCGTACAGTTCAAAGGTCATGAGAGGGCTGGGCAGGTCACGGAGCCACTGTTTGAGAACGCTGGCGATGACGTGGATGTTGTAGTCATCCAGGTTCACACTGTTCACATCTGGAGCAGAGAGGCGTTCAGGTTAATTAGACTTATAATAAGATATTGTTTATAAAAAACTGAAACTGAAAAGCATGTCAGATAGAGAGGTTTTTTAATGATGATAAAATAAAGTTGCTTTATTAATGCAGATTGTTCTTCTTTAGGTGTGAGCAATCGCAGAATTATAAGTCCATTACTGCCGTCTACCCATGGATGTATTCTCTTCCACCAGATGCATAACTGCAATGCATTGTGGGTGATATCCACCCCTGGAGTGACCATTGTTGTTCACTCGATCACTCAGCCCTCTGAGGGTCGATCTCACCAAGTTCACTTCAGTTTTTCAGACTGTTGGATCGACCCCTAAGATGGCGGTGGGGATTACTCCGAGGGCAAGTGCTGAGGGGAATTGAACGAGGGCGTGTTGAACCACTATAAGAGCGCAGCACGTGCACCACCTCATTCTATTGGTGCAGCGGGAAATGTTTAGTATAAAGAGTCTTTGGTAGTTGAAGAGAGTAGATCAGCTTTTACTTTAAACTTTGAAATATGTCACGTTACATGATTTTCACAACCGAAGCACAAAGTGAACTAATTAAGAAAGGACACCTTTGAGCATGGTCGTTGTTAGCTGGCAGAGAAAACACTTTAAACTCTTATTTTTTCCTCCTCTTACAGATAAAGGAATGAATGAATGTAGTCGGGAATGAGAAGTGCAGCGGGCCACTGAAAGTGTCCTCTCGGTATCATTCATTTGATCTTGTCTTACACTGGATATCCCACCCTGCCTTTTACACATTTACACATTAATCATGTGAAAAAACAGATATTTAATTATTACAGATACTGAAATATTCAGCGTGAGTCTCACCTGTGTCCAGGCCCTGGCGGAGTTCTTTGATCTTATTGGTGGAGCCCGACTTCCTGTAGATCCCCTCCGTGTAGAGGCCGTGCATCTCGATGTAGTTGATGAGTTTCTCCACCAGCTGGGGAACCGTTCGCTCTTCGCTGGTCAGACGGGACAACTCCACACCGTACTGCCGCGACGACAGCTCCGGATCATACTAGCATACAAAAAGACACAAATCATGTTAAAGTGAGCCTAACTGTGACTGCGGTCCCTGTAATAATTGTGATGATGATGCATGATGATGACAAATGATACAGCAACTACTTCAATTTTGCTAAAACACGCTAAAATTTGAAGCTACCACCCAAACTGAATGTGTGTGCGATGCTAAAGAATTCAACTCTCCTTTAATAAAACAAGGTTTAAAAGATTTTCAAGACTTAAAAAAAGGGAATTATTCACACTTTTAAAGGTCCCATATTGTAAAAAGTGGACAGAGATCATTTCTACGCACAACAGAAGCTCTTTGAAAACCGAGGCAGGCATATCAGGTATAAGCTCTGATGTTACAGCATCCTGAGAGAGAAAACCTCCTCCTACCTTTTTACTGCACTTGGTGGTCATCCTGGAGCAGCACTTCCTGTGGCAGGCGTAGCGACACACTGTCGACAACAGAACGACAAACAATTCAGACTGATGAGCGGTACAACCTCCGCAACGACTGCACACAGGCGCTGCAGTCGGTCAGTCACGACCTTAAAGACTCAAGAAGGGAAACGTCGAGGAGGCAGACGGCTGAATGTGACGCCTGCTGCTCACTGATGCAGCTAGTAACTGGATAAAAGATGGATTTATGAGGTTTAATCAGATTTTACTGACACTTAGATGCAGGGCAAGTGTGTAGCGTATGTGTGTTTGTGTATGTGTGTGTGTGTGTGTGTGTGTGTGTGTGTGTGTGTGTGTGTGTGTGTGTGTGTTTGTGTGTGTGTGTGAGAGTGTGTGAGAGTGTGTAATGTGTAGGAGGGGGTGTAATGCACTGTGCGGGTGGAAATAAAGACTTCACAAATGGGCGTGAGTGCCTGTGGGTAAGTGAGTTACAAGAACATTAGGAATTGCTGGTGGTGTGTGTGTGTGTGCGTGTGTGTGTGTGTGTGTGTGTGTGTGTGTGTGTGTGTTTGTGTGATAATCGGTGTATCGGGTTCTTTTATGGTGAATAAAAAGATGCAAAACAAAAAGGCAAATAAATGTGTTACGTGTCACAGTACTATTATTGTTACTGTCTTTCACAAAAAAGGTCGTTAAAATACAAAATCTCTCATCTTTATTCTCAATTGTCGCTTTTTTAGAAATAGAACAGAAGAGAGAGAAATTTAGTCCATTACAATTGTTCCGCTCTTTAATAGAAAAAGTATAATAACACATAATGTGGATTTTTGATGCAGTAAATATCAACTCAGTAGAGTGACTATCAATAGAAGCAAGATCAAAATGTATTATATAACATTAAAGTAACAACATATGGGAAAAAAACGTGAAGTACAACACACTAATTACAACCGTTTAAATAATAGTGCTGGAAATTAACTTTTACTTTTACTTATATATTTTATAATCTGCTGTTTTTTATTGTCTAGATTAATTGTCCATTTGCACTTGTTTCAATGTGTTGCATTTTTATTGTCCTGTACTCTGAGCTTCATCTTTTGAACGTAGAGTGCTCTATAAATAAAGTAATCCAGTGTGTGTGTGTGTGTGTGTGTGTGTGTGAGTGTGTGTGTGTGTGTGAACACTTTCACTACCGTTGAAACTTCACACCCATCTAATGCTCTCTAAATTGTAACACCTACGATGTGACGCACTTTCACAATCAACCAGAAAGTGACAAACCATTTAACTCCGTGTTTATTGGACATAAATGTAGCAACCACACAGTAACACGTCACATCGCATTAATAATATGGCCCTTGTCATCATTTATGATGTAATAGCTATTGGATAATTAATAATTATAATAAGTTATATCCTCATGCGCTCTTAGTGTCACCAATGAGGAGGTATTTTCATATATTTTTTAACTGAAGTGATATGGCGCCTTGAAAGCAAACTAACTATCTAAGCTAACTTGATTTAGGTGTGTGTGTGTGTGTGTGTGTGTGTGTGTGTGTGTGTGTGTGTGTGTGTGTGTGTGTGTGTGTCTGTGTGTGTTTCGTGTCCAGTCCTCACGTTTGCAGACGCAGGCTCGGTCCATCATCCAGATGAGGGAGGAGCAGTACTCGCAGTAGGTGGGGATGCTGTACTGCGTGGACTTGAAGATGTGGCCGTTGTGTTCTTCCACCTGCAGGGCGGCGACAGAGGCACCAGTCAGTTAACGGCTATTTTCATTATCAATTAATCTCTCTGGTTATCAAAACGACTGGTTGTTCAGTCCATAAAATGCCAGAAAATGACGAAAAATGTTGCTCTAATATCTTGTTTTGTCCAGAACTCAAAGACATTTAGATTATTGTCTCAGAGGAGGAAAGAAACCACGAAATATTACCATCTGAGAAACTGCAATCAGAGAATTTGGACGTTTTTCAATTATCAAAACAGTTGCCGTTGATTTATTAGATAGTTTAATCTCACTAATGGTTGCCGGTCTACAGCCAGCACAGCTCAAATGTTGCTTTTATTCCACACACGTTGCTTCAGTACACCAATTCACAACTTACAATGTCAGTTTCCTTCTTCCTCGACTTCTTGCGTTCATGTTTGGGAGCCTGGAAAAAGACAAAGGTGTTACTTTGTGTGCATTTTGTGTGTTGCTTGTGCTGCACATGTGAGTAAAAGACATCTATAGATGTTGTTTGTATTTAAAAGCTGCTTCTTTGAAGAATTAAGATTAAAATGTAAACTTTAGATCCCCTTTAACTGCATTTTACATCCCAACTGCACCTTTTATATATAAACCAACTGTCTGAAAAAATGCATACATTCTGAGCTATAACATAGATTTATATTTTACGTATATATTCTTTTTTATTCCTATTTTATAGTTTCGTCAGGATTGCTATTTAATTTTGCTGTATTCTATAACTTTTCTAGTCTTTTCTGATGCTGTTAAAAGAACAATGGAGCCCAAATCTCTTGAATTAAATTGCTCTGAGAGATTAAGAGAATAAACTTGATCTGCAGCTGATGATTGAACGTAAACACAAATATTATCTGCAGCCATTATTCATTGTGTACTTTTTAATGTTATTTTTTCCACCCCTCCAGTTTTAAACCTTCTCACCCTGCCGATGGTTCCCTCCATGGGCTTGTACTCGGTCATGAACTCGTCCAGGAAGACCTTGAAGGTGTTCACCCACACCTTCACCGGCGACTCGCACCAGTCCCTCTGCTCCATGCGCATGGTCTTCTCCAGGATGTGCTCAAACAGAGCGTAGAGATCCTTGTAACGGATGCTCTTGCCGTCATCCATCTGGAGGTGAGGGCAAAGGAATTGTTATAGTTACTGTTACTCGCTGGCTGCTTGCATCTCTGGAAGTGTGTCTGTCTCTCTGTCTCTTGTCTATCTTTGTGTTTCTCTCCTTCTCTTTCCTTTTCTTCCTCCCCAACCGGTGCAGACAGATGTGCGTCCTCCACAGAGCTGGGTCTGTCTGACGTCCTTGTCTGTTATAGGGAAGGTTTTCAACGCCACCGTACTCTATGGGGGAACTGTTGGGTCTATACCTACTCTGTAAAGTGTCCTGAGATAACTTTTGTTATGATTTGGCACTATAAATAAAATTGAATTGAATTGAATTGAAAGGGAATATTCAGAATCATCGGTGTTGTTTCAAATAACAAAACATCAGCAAACATTTTGCTTTTTTTCTATTTAAATTCCAAATATTTGGGTTTTACAGTTCATTTTAGTTCATTTCGGTGCCACGTTTGCCAAAAAAATGCCAAAATCAACGGTGCAGATTTCCTTTCAACACAATTTTTAAAAATGTTTTAAAAAAAGACTTGATTTCCTGCATTTTGGCAGATTTTTTATGCTACAAACTATGGTGGAAATGTTTTTATTTTTGTAAAGGAAAACACAGGTGACTCGAAGCAACCATTTCTGTTGTGATTTAATTCTCAAAATCACAGATTATTAGAAATACTTCTCTTAGTAGCACAATTCGCAAGTGCTAGTGTGTTGAAGCGGATGCGAGCAGCTACAGGAAGCCAGTGAAGGGAGCGGACGACCCCTCTGAACAGAGATCCTGTTGTGCTTCACGCAGCTGAGAACAAACAGAGAGAGAGAGAGAGAGAGAGTAGCGAGGACTCACTGCCAGGGCGGTGGAGTAGGAGTTGAAGATGTTGATCCTGAACTCCCTCAGCGCTTTCTTGAAGACGACGTCCACCATGGTGTCCTTCTTACCGTCTTCAGACTCCAGGTCGGCGATCTGGGGGGAGACAAATACAAATGCCTTTTAAGTGAGACGTGAACATACAGCAGCAGAAAAAACCCTTTTACCACACCAGTATAGCGGGTCAGGTTAAAGTCATAATCCATAAGAATTGAGACCTGTTGTTTCTAGCGGCCTCTGTGGCAGTCAGATGTAACTGCAGGTGAGTCTGTTCTTTCAGAGCCCTCAATCTTGTCACATTCACAGTCGCTATGTGTCCCCCCCAACGTCACATACATGCCCTTTTTTGGTAAGAGTCAAAGTCTGACAAGATGGTGACTCCCGGAGGCGAGTATGTTTGGATCAAGTTGAGAGAACGGACCTCGAAGAAGAGGCTACGCCCATTTTTTATACAGTCTATGATGGCGGCGCCTTTGTATTACAGAAGTAATCTCACCACAGAAACAAAGATTGTAATAACCGGAAAAAGTGCTTTCATTAGTGGGTCATACGCTCTTTGATAGATAGGAACTTAACTGCCTATTAAATAGATGAAAACTTTACAGATTACAACTTTAAATTGTGTGCGCAGGTACGGGTTTGCTCCTTTCACCTTCTTCATGAGGAAGTCGTTCATGCTGCGGTAGTCGTGGGCCGAGCTGAGGATGTGCAGTGCGTCGTTCTGCCACTGGGCGGGCTCCAGAGCGATGCTGCTGATCTTCACACTGCGACGCCTCCTCATCTTAGGAGAGGGCTCCTTGTTTTCCTTACTGTCCCTGACTCCTCCACCAGGGGGAGCTGCCTCCAAATCTGGACAGTGGGGAGGAGAGGAAGGACCTTCTGGAGGAGAAAAAGATCGATGTTTATTAAGATATTTTATTCTATAGTATAGTCTCTACTGTGCTACTTATCATGCAACCAAACAGAAAACATGTCTGCGGAGTGATTTTGTTTTTATACCATGTGTCTCCCCAGCTTCGCTCCTGCTCGTCAGCTTCTCTCTTGACAGTTTTTTCTCGCCGTGCTTCGTCTTACTCCAGAACCTGATCCTTCCTTTCATCCTGCTACACAACACACACAAAACAATTGGTTCATTTCATTTTGGGAGGAAAGGAAATGGAGGAAAAAACCTCTCAAACGTACTCAAACACCACAGGTACACTCAGCATATTAAGATTTTTCACCTATGTATCTTTTGTTACAAGTAAAAGCCCTGAAAACACAATCTTAAGTAAAAGTACGTCTGTATGATCAAGAAAATGCACTTTAAATACTCACTATGCAGCCAAATGGCCTCTTTAGTTGTTACATTGAGGGCGCACTCACACTGTCCATCCGTACCGTGCCCCGTGCTTTAGGGTACTTGTCCCCCCCTCCCTCTCCCCCTGCACCCCAGGCCCGTTTGTACTCACACTGCCTGGGCCTCGCGCAAATGCTTCTTGCTGCCTATACGTCATCACGCAGTAACACGTCACACGTATTGATTGCCGTCATCGCGATGCGTGGCTTTGTTTACAAATCTTTCCGTAGACCTCCGAGTTTTTGTGCGTCTTGTCGACTGTTTTTAAATATTTTCATCCGACCAAATCTGCAGTAAACACTCCACCTCCACACCACACCAACGTGAACCTTTCACCGCCATTGTTTTAAATGTCCGCGCATGGTCCCTCCTTCTTTTTTCTATGTCCGAACAGGTGCACACAAAATGACCTCAGAACCGCCGTAGGCCTCGTGCTCATGCTCATATATGAAAACGTGCTTTACAAAAGCCCACCTCTCCCAAATGGGCCGTGGCCGGCAAGCGTACCGCGCCTAGGGGAACTAGACTTTAGCCGTTAAACGTGATTGGGCACAGTACGGATGGACAGTGTGAGTGCGCTCTAAGTATTATCATTATTATTACTAGTGATGCAGTATCATGTAAGATGCAGTTTTATGTTGTATCCGGCTGCAATAGAGCTAATTTATTCTTTTTTTACACTGTTGGGAGGATTTAATTAAAGATATAAAAAATCATAGTATTTCACTCATTATACTGCCCTACAAAGCCGAAGTGCAGCTACTACAAAATAATTTAAACAACACAAAATGGCTTTTAAGTTTTGTAGTTACTGCTTTTTGTAGGGCGGCAAAGATTTTTAAAATCTTCATCTGCAAAATAACTAAATTAGTAAGTAAAAAGCACAATTCCCACTTAAATGTAATTAAGTAGGAAGTAGCGTGGAAATAAAACTGTAAGGAAAGTTAAAGCACCTTAAAATTGCACTTAAAAGGATATTTTCCCCATTTAAAACCAGGTCTGTTGCCATAGTGATGTGGGCATCATGTCCTGATTGTGCCGACATTAGTGAGTACATCATGTGCTTAGTTACTTTCAACCACTAGGTGCAATACAAAGTGTTTCTATAAATGAATTGAAGTCTTTCAGAATTGTATAACCAAATTAAAGTTAGGAAACGAATTATGTTATTTTCTTTTGCTCCAGCACTGTAAAAGCTGATGCACGCACTCATTGAAATGCATCCTTCCTGTGTAAGAAGATGCAAAGAGGGACTCTCTGGTGGTCTTGTTACCTTCCGTCCTGACTGGAGGTTTTCCTGAGGACCTCCACCTTTCCCAGGTCCCCTGACGACATGGTCTTATGGATCTTCTTCTGATCCTTGTGGGACGACTGGAGAGCAGAGAGCAACAACGACCGTGTGAGAATCAAAAGAATATAAACACTGACTTAAATCGGCTGAGCGGGGTCTGAAAACTATTTAAGGTTTTCACACTTGTTCCAGGACGCTGCGGGTTTTTGGCGACTGATGCTCAGTTTCCTGTTTAACACAGGTCGGTCTCTCCCATGCAGAGAAATATCATGATACGGAGAAATATGCTGATATAATGTGTGAGTATAGAAATGCACGATTAAACATCACTGCAGTAAATGTTTGTAAATCCTGTGAAAGAACTTCTGGGCTAATGACATCACAGAAAGAAACGCTGGCGTTGAGATACGGAGAGAGAAACGGAGGTCATGCTCGTGAGGACCTGTTAGAAAACAACTATCTGTTAGTGAGAAATAACTCCGCTCGAGGTCTTTCATCCACTCCAGCATGCACGGAGCAGCAGATGGCGTGCAGAGCACCACGAGGCGTGATGTTGTGTTTTCAGGACAGGCCGAGATCTTCAGTCGGTCCTCACAGTGAAAATCTCTGTTTATTGTTGTTAAAGAGGAAGAAGATGCAGGGATACTTTAATACATTTTGAGTTTTAACGTTTTATTTTTCCTTCAAGACAACGGCCTCGCTGTGTTCTCTGCTTCTGTCTCTAAGCGTCACGGGAAAAAGCCACCAACAGCCGCAAACTCATCATTTGAGGCCAGTTAGCTATCAACGATGCATTATTTACTTACAATTAAATGAATAATAATCGCTATCAGGATTTTGGCTTCCCAAAATTAAATGAACACGATCGGCTGCAATTTAACATTTAATGTAATATGTATATTTAATACGTAATAAAAATTCCTTCCTTTCCTGAAGGTTGTGGCTGCAGTCCAGAGATGAAGACTATATACTAATATAATATACAACAGAGAGCAAAAGGAGAAAAACACTAAATCTAACGTCCCTTTTGGGTACACTTTATTTTTATATGTTATTTCTAAGAGATGCACTGAATTGCGGAGAAGAAGAACCTTAGTCTTATTTTGGAGCAACGATTTATGCATTTGCAGGAATGAAGCACAACACGGAGGAGACTGCAGTGCTCTGTTTAGTTAGGAATAAAAGTATTTTGTCACTAAAATCAATGAGTAACCATGATGATCATTTTGGCCATGATGGTGAAGAACTATAAAATAAAATAAATGACTTCATGTTACTTTTAGCTAGCAAACTGAAGAGCATTACCTCTAGATTCTTATTTAGCCATGAACTTTACGTGTAATTGAACTGTTTCACCAGTCGGACGGCGTTCGCTGGTATTATCACTATCTGGACAGATCTGCTCTGCCGTAGTTTCCGGTCTTTTCGTGGTCCTTTTACTGGGTGATCGCCACTGAAGTGTATTGCAGTGTATTTATTTTTTGTATGACTTGTAAGTATTTTCTTGAACTACAGGACACCGGAATTTCCCCAGGATGCTGAATAAAGTATCTATCTATCTTGTTTATCCACTAAAAATGCCGGAATCACCTGCTGAAAATAAAATATATATATATATATTGTACTAAACAATTGAGTACTTATTTGAGAAAAAAAAGTAAATATAAAGGAAGATAAGTGTAAGTGCTGGTCCTTCTTAGAACAAGGCATGTATTTACTGAAGGACAAATATGAGATTAAACTCAAAATGTTGAAGTATCCATGATAAAGATTCTTGTGAGATGAAAAGGGGAGTGAAACCTAAAGATGTCTCAGTTGAAGCTGATTTTTTTTAAACCAGCAGCCGAACCAGAGCGGCGTGCAAACAAAGCCGTTCACCGCAGACCGGTGGCGGTGGTGGCGGCGGCGGCGGTGCCTCAGAGTGAAGTAGAGGAGCATCAGTATATACTGTAGTACAACAGTCGTGAGAAAGTGTGGTTAGCAGTGTTAAAAGGCTCCTCCCCAGCTGCTCAGACAGCTCCACCTGAGAGGAAGGTGGAGGAGGAGGAGGAGGAGAGGGAAACAGTCGACTGCTTGGAGGTCAAGGGACCTCTGGAGATCCGGTGTTTTACCATCTCGGAGTCACTGTGACAGTCGGCCTCGGGTTTGGCGTGTGGGGGAGACAGGGAGGGGGGCAGCGTGAGGGAGTGGGCGGCGATGTAGTATTCATCGTCGTCGTCCGACTGCGTCGCCCCCTCAGAGTTACAGCGGGTGAGGAAGTCGGAGCGCGTCCGGGACATTCGCGGTTTCTTTTTGGGGCCGGGGCGGCCCACCTGCTACCAGGCAACCACAGGGACATCAGGTCAGTCACTAGTGTGTGTGTGTGTGTGTGTGTGTGTGTGAGTGAATATACATGAGCTTTTGGATTTGACTTAACCTTGGTTGACCCCTAATACATCTTTAATGAGAAGATTGTTTGCAAAAATGTCAAAAACAACAAAAAGTAGCTACAGAAACTCAATAAAACATCACTGATAAAACATTTTCTTGGTAAAAAAAGGGGAAATCTTTAGCACTGGGTGACAGGGTTAGTTGTATACTTCTGCAGGTTTATTTTCATATTTATCTTCTGTATATAAAAGCTGTATGTTCTTCTTTATTCTGAATAAATAAGTTATGTAAATCTGCTGTATGTCTGTGCTGGATTGATTTATTAAAAGAGAAACAAGTTCAGTCAAAGTTCTTGTATGTGAGAACACTGATGGTCAATTAAAGTGATTCTAATATTTTCACTTATATAGTAGAGTTGGTTAAAATTGTGATTATTATTATTATTATTTGGAATAAGCAGAGATAAGTGTGTCCTACCTCTCTGTTTCTGGATCCAGCACATTTAGAGTCGTCCCTGAACATGGCCAGAGATCTTTCCTGGTTCACCAGATCTTTATCTGACCTGCAACACAAAACCAGACGTTAAAGGTTTTAACAAAAAAGCCCAAATCTACTTTTACACTCAACTGTTGCTTCTGCAGAAAGCTCTCATAACTTCGGCTGTGGCAGAAAGTTTTACATTAACTGTTTACATTAACTTTTGTAGGAGGGGAAAGTTTGTGCAAATAAAAACATCAAAAACGTCTTATAGATTACATCTCATCTCATCTTCATCCGTTTATCTGGGGTCAGGTCGTGGGGGCAGCAGCTTTAGCAGGGGACCCCAAACTTCCCTTTCCCGGGCCACATTAACCAGCTCTAACTGGGGGATCCTGAGGCGTTCCCAGGCCAGTGTGGAGATATAATCTCTCCACCTGGTCCTGGGTCTTCCCCGAGGCCTCCTCCCAGCTTGACGTGCCTGGAACACCTCCCTAGGGAGGCGTCCAGGGTTCATCCTTACTAGATGATCCTGAACCACCTCAACTGGCTCCTTTGAACGCAAAGGAGCAGCGGCTTGAAAAAAGTACACTTTTTGAAAATGTATCATCTCCATCCTTAAAGCAATGCTGCTGTAATTAGACGCTTTTAATCTTTACGATAGATCCTATTCATACGCCTATAAAGCTCCTTTCCTTGATTTACTGAGCAAATCTGTCTTTCTTTCTATTTTTATTTAACCCAAAAGAACAATAACATAAAATGAATGATTAAACCTTCACACAAACTCGATGAATACGTTTCAAATGAACAACACAAATGAATTTGTACGTGTGGAAGTACACATTTTCTGATTCCTACCCCTCTACTACTTATAAATTAACTCATACATTTGACCGTCATGTTATAAACGTCCTTTGTCATATATTTGGTTTATTTTAAGATGGTATAAGAGCAGATTTGATAGTATGTAAATGATGATACTACTAAAATAAATAAATCCTGAAGGGTTCTCTGACCTGCAGTAAAACGTGTCCACTTACTTAGAGAAGGGCAGCTTGCGTCTGGGCGGGGAGAACACAGTGTTGGGGGATTTCTCCACCATGTTCACGATCACAGTCTGGGCTGAACTCTTCTTCTGAGCCTTCGGTGGTTTGGTGTCCAGGACGGGGCTGGGAGCCTCCTGCGCAGGTCGGATCACCTTCCTCTCCCGTTGACTCGGGACAACGGGAGCGCTGGGCTCCAGGATGATCTGGATGTCCACTTCTGATGAACAAATCCCCGATTCTGGACTTGACGCGTGGGCGGTTGAAGACAGTACCTCAGGAGAATTGTCTTCCCCGAATACGTCGTTCTCTGGCTGTGTAGCGATCCCATGAGATTGTTCAATCTCTGACGCGGCGCCCGAGCCTGCAGTGGGGGTCGTTTGGGAACAGGATGACGCTACTCCTGGTTCAGAGGCTGCTTCGAGGGTTTGGGCTGCCAGCAGCTCCCCCTCCTCCAACGGGCTCTCCTTCTGCATGCTGATCAACACCACAACGGGCCTTCGAGACGTGGACTCCCTTCTCTCTCTGTGAGATTTGCTGGGGCTTTCAAATTTTGGTTCATGAAGCGGACTTTGGTCAGAAGCGATATAAAACGTTGCCCTCGGACCCTCTTCCTTGTTTGGCAGCTTCATCGGGGGCTTCTCATTAAAGTTTGCATCCCTCAGCCCCTCGTGTAGCTGGATCTCCAGTGCTTGGGGGTGTTCTTGCGATGCAGTCGACTGGGAGCCTTCAGTCTCCATGTCTTCCACGCTGAGCAGTTCAAAACTCCCATGACTAGCTGGAGATCCCCGGGGTGAAAGTCTGTGAGGGTCCTCCGGCTGACCGGTGGAGCCCTCGTGCACGCTGGTGTTTCGCACCTTGAGAAGCTCTAAGCTGAACTGAGCCTGCTCCAGCTCTCTCATACGTCTGCTCTCTCGTTTCGACCGGTTCTTATGACTCGTCTCGTCCGTGCTCCTGCTTCGCTCCGAGTCCTCTTCTCTTTCTGTCTCACCCACATCGAATAGAACGGGCGCACAGTCTTCCGACGGGTCAGCGGAGACGTCCTGGACATCTCCTTCTTGCCCTGATGAGGTGAGTTCCTCCATGGTTGCTGCATCCATCTCCGCTAGTGGACTCTCTTGTCTCTCATGCTGCTCCTTCAGTTCACCGAACCTGGAGACATAATCAATGAATAATGCAAACATTTAACAACAGTTTGGGCACATTTTCACTTAAACCTGCAGGGTAAAATCCATCTCTTCAGCTGCTAAATGCTCCACTATGTCCACATCTAGTCTCTAATTGGGTCAGTCTGCTGTTTGGTGCTGAGCAGGAAGTGAATAGTGGGTTTTTACAGCGTTCTTACTGAAAACAGCTGCCTGTTGCTGCTGAACTCGACGCTATGAGAGCGCTGACAGTGAACCCAAACAGTACAGTTGAAAAATCTCAAACACTGAGCTGAAAGTTGCTAAAGCACTTAGCAGAACTGAGGTGAACGTCAGATTCAGGGGATAATTCTGTTGGATTTATCAGTACGAGCCACTCTTTACAAAAACAAGTGGTCATGAGATCCATTTATAATCAAAAATATATCGATTATAGCTGCTTTAAAAATCCTATCTCTTAACAGAAATGGTTGGTGGTTACAATATTTCACAGGACAAAACAAGGCCCTCCTGCAACAAGCAAAGCTCAGGAAATGTTTACGAAAGAAAGAAAACAAAAAAGGGGAGTGAATGCACACAGGAGCTGCTGATTACACTACAAATGAAATACAGTACACCCAGAAGGTCCATGATTCAAATGTGTCTCTGATGTCTCTGTGATGCTGCAGGAGTTCACACTTTTCTGCCACCAGGTGTGCATCAGATAAAACAAATTTTTTTTTTTTTTTTGCCAGTTTCCAAGCCTTTTATTATACAGGACAGACAGGAAATGGGGTGAGAGAGAGAGAGGGGGAGACATGCAGCAAAGGGCCACGCGCCGGTGTCGATCCACGGACCTTCAGCCTCTTTACATGGGGCGACTGCTCTGACCACTCAGCCACCGGCCGCCCTATTAAACTAAATATCTTATTAAAACTGAATTTGTGGGAGATAACTTTCATTCACCTGAGTCGAGCCAGGCGGCCCCTGCCCATCGCCTGCAGCTGCGTCACAGCGCTGTACGTCCGCAAGTAGCATCTCCTCTCCCTGAACCCTCTCCAGACTGTTTGAACCGTCACAGCCGCCAAAGATCTGCGATGACAGTAACTTCTCCAGCTCCTCTGTATGACGACGGCAGAGTCCCGCCACCGCAGGAACCTCCTGCGCTCTGTGTAGCTCCTCCAGGCCGCCTGCAGACACACCGCCGCCTCCTCCTCCTCTTCACCGGAGTCCATGGTGGACTGTTTGAGGAGGCAGCATCGCCACCATCGCTGCAGAAAGACAGAAAGGGAAAATGGTTAATCACTAAATGCCTAAACAGTCTAAGGGTAAGGACCCTTAATGGACTACAGACACATTTCTGTGCAGGATTGTGAAATAGAGTCATGATGCAGTTAAAGCAAACATTTTATAACTAATCATAATTTGAAATATTGCACGGACGAGACCCCGGAAACAGCAACCTCTTCTTCCTACGACAGCATCTCACCTGGATGACAAAGGCGGCTCCCCTCATGTCGACGAAGTGCTTCCTCTCCAGGACGGCCCTGAAGCGGCGCTGCAGCGTGACGATTCGCCGCAGGACTTCCTGGTGCAGGAGTGTCTGAAGACGCTGACGCTCCGCCTCCCGCAGGAACACCTACATCACGCGGGAGCATTTCAATAAGCAGTCCAACAGAAAAGATACACCAGAGATGAACCGGTCTGCAGAACCCTTACCATCGTGTTGCCCACTTGATACCCGGCAGGTGGCAGGTGGCTCCGTCGGAAAAACTCCCTGATGCCTGACTTGGTTGGGCTCGTGCCTCGAGGCAGCAGCACGTGAAAGTGACGCACAAAGTCCTGCAACGTGGTGCGAGTGTTGTCAGTGAAGCCTTTTTAGACACAGTGAGGTTTCACAGTAGCTGGCAGTGACTGATAAATCAAAGTTTCCCCCAAAAATAGATCACTCAGCGATTTCATTATATTAAGAAAGCCCGCTCTTCAATTCCAACACAGATAACGACGTATTACCAGTAGATTAATGACTGTGAATCTCAACATGAAGACGTATTTGTGCAGCAATAAAGAGTCTAGACTTTGGGACTCGCTGTGTACTTTTACACACAGCGCCAAGAGCAAATGTGCAGAAGGACACGCTTAGAGCTACAAAAGGATAACAAAGAGAAGCATTCATAAACAAACACTGTACGTGTGAAAAGATACATATGAAGATTAAAACAAATCTACAAATATACATTAACAGCCGATTACCTGGAAGGTGTACTTGATGCTGTATCCTGATTGTCGGATCCGGACGGTTTCCAGCATACCTGTGTATCTGAGCTGTCGGAGCACCAGGCTGTCGTTGAAACGCAACGGAAGCTGACGGAGACGGAGGGAGAGAGGAAAGAGAGAGGGAAATGGTTAACGAGATGAAAAAGAGATCAGCAGTCAGAGAAGCTGCATCTGAGCGACGACTCATCTGCAGCAGATATTACCTTCTCAGCGTTGGAGCGAATACATTTGACGAAGTACGGCTCTGATTGATCCAGAGTCTCCATCAGCTTATTGAGGGATGCCTGCACACACAAAGACAGACAAAGACATCACATCGTCATTACATTTACGGTACATTTACAGTATTTACTCAAGTACTGTAGTACAAAAGTACATTTTCACGGTACTTTTACTTTCTACTTCTCCTCCACTACAGATTTAAAGGACACAACGTCCTTTTTACTCCACTACATGTATTTGCTACCCTGTATACTAGTTACTTTGCATATTTATTAATTCAAAATTGACGACTGTGGCTAAGTGCAACAGTGGATCGTCCTCCACTCGAGAGATTGGGGGTTCGATCCCCACCTCCCCCGGTCCACATGTCGAAGTGTCCTTGGGCAAGACACTGAACCCTGAATGGCTCCCCGTGCTGTGCATGGGTGTGTGAATGTGGTGTGAATGGTTAGATCAGATTAGATGGTCTGTAGATGTCCACTGCCATCAGTGTGAATGTCTGTGTGAATGGGTGAATGTGACAGACACTGTGAAAGCGCCTTGAGTAGTCAGAAGACTAGAAAGGCGCTTTATAAGTACAAGTCCATTTACCAAAACATCATCAGCATAAGAAATTATGTCTTATAATAGAGGCACAGCAATATATAAAGTCATTAAAGTCAATCAAACCTTTACAAGCTGCAAGTGATGTTCACTTTTGCTATTTTTTGTACAATTTAAAATGATAAATGCAGGACTCTAACTTGTAGTATTTTAACACTGTAGTAATGCTACTCCTATGTTACAAAACAATACAGCTCTTGTCCTGTAAAACAGTTTGATTGCTTTATAACTCAAGATAGAATATACTTAATACTAATTTGTATGATTTCTGTAAGCATAATAACAGCGTTGCAAAAATGCGTGTCTTTAACACTAAAATCTGCATGTTTAACTTCTTCTAAAGTTTTTCTTGAATAGCATATTCTTGCTCACATATGATTCTAGCTGCTGCTGCTGAGTCACTAATGTTGTTGTAACAGATCTTCCAGCAGAGGGCGGCAGCAGCACTGACCTGGAACTGTGCACTGATGCTGGGTGGTTTCTTCTTCTTGTGCAGGTGGAGCAGGGACTTGGTGATGCGGTCATGGAGCGTCACGCTGCTCAGGTAACGCAGGGACTTCACGTCCAACAAGTGCTGCGTTCGCAAAAAGAACAGATGAACACATGAAGCTGGTGAAACACCTCTGTGACGGCGCTGACATGTTGTGTGACGTGTTCGTGTCTTACCTTGGGGAGGCTCGGCTTGCTTTTGATGTTTTTGTTCCTCCTGCAGATGAGGAATATTGTTTTGTTAATAAAGGATTTCAGGGTATGATAGTATCATTTAAAAGAGTAACAGACTGTGTGTGTGTGTGTGTGTGTGTGTGTGTGTGTGTGTGTGTGTGTGTGTGTGTGTGTGTCACTCACAGAAGAATGCCCTGAGCTCTCTCCAGGAGTTTGCTGCTGGTCGAGTTGAGGAAGATCCCCTCTTCTTCCAGGGCGGGACTTCCTGTCGCTGACAGACGACTGGACCTGGAGCTGCGACCGTTGCAGCCGACACCGTAGCCATCCCTACAGGAGGAGTGGGGCGGGAGGGAAAGAGAGAAAAGGCTCCGGCTTAATGCAGTTGTATATTTTATTTGTTACTTTATTTTAAATGAATGGTTTAATAAGACCCTATCTGGTGTTTATTTTCTAAGTCTGATCTTAATTGTTGTCTCACAGTCTACTCAATCACTTACTGTTGTGACAGGCTGATACTTATTATTATATATTTATATTATATATTTTTTAGGATCCCGTTTTTCTTTTATTGTCTTTTTTTTGTTGACATATGTTTTTATGTTTCCTTTTAGTATACTCTGTCTATAACCAATAAACAGCTTTACACTAAATCAAAAAGATTTTGAATTCAAATGTGTTGTGTTTAAGCACAGGGTGGATAACCATGTTTTACCGGGATCATTTCTAAAAATGACTTTTTCATTTTTTCCCTCATGAAAACAGGAAAAAAAATCTGGAAGAAGTCCTTTTTAAAACATGCACTTTAGTCTCTTGTGGTTGAAATGAGTATTACAACAATTAACACTTAGAAATGATCACCTGTTTTCAAAAGTAACACACAAAAGAGGTTATGCTATTCAGATCTCACTCGCCTCTATGGGCTTCAGTACATTTCTCCTGTTGTACGTTTTTATGAATAAAGTGACCGGACTCAAGACGGTTGTAGTGTGTCGTACTCACCAGCTTGCCTTCTCATTCAGGGCGTTGGTGCCTTGAAGATCTGACAGAGGCGTGCGTGGATTCTTCCTGGTGATACCTGCAGGACAGGAAGTGACACACAGGAAGAGACACATCAGATTCAAAGATCACCAGATTTATCTACATACATTTATGTTCCAACGCGTCACTTTACCTTCACCATCAAACACTTGGTACAGAGATTACACACGTATCATGTCAACTACCTTCCCTTAGCTCTCTCTCATCGGATGTCGTCATCTACGTTTATCCACAACTAAAGCTGCATATTGCTCTTGTCTTAGACTGGCTTCACTTTTCCCCAGTCGGCCCCCAAACGTTTTGTGTGTGTGTGTGTGTGTGTGTGTGTGTGTGTGTGTGTGTGTGTGTGTGTGTGTGTGTGTGTGTGTGTGTGTGTGTGTGTGTGTGTGTGTGTGTGTGTGTGTGTGTGTGTGTGTGTGTGTGTGTGGGTGTGTGTGTGTGTGTGTGTGTGTGTGTGTGTGCGCGTGTGTTTCAGTGGTTTTGGCAGTGGGGCTGTAATACAGATGGAGACATTACATATGAAAACAAGCAGCTAATGAGCTGGGAGTTGCCAGTTTATATTTGTGGTTTTCTCTTGTAAAAGTTTGAGCTCACTGATTTTACTACGCAATGACTTTTTTTAGAGAACTGAGGTCAACTGTGTCAACACACGCACACACACACACATGCACACACGCACACACACACACTTCAGTAAAGGTGAAAATTAATTAAAAGAATATTTCCACATTTTGAGGAGTATGTTTATTATTATCTCTCTTATTATTATTAAGAGGTAAACATGAAGTGACAGCCAGCAGCTAGACAGCTTAGCTGAGCTTAGCATAGCATAAAGACTGGAAACGGGAAACGTCAGAGATTCTCTACACTACACACGAGAGCACATTTCAGGCTGCACCAATGAATTGAAATGTTATTCACTCCTGGCCTCCTAAATGGGCTACGATTAGATTTTTATACAGCTAACAGTCATATTTAGCATTACAAAGACGTTAGATGACGTTAGCTTAGCTGCCCTTCCAGATCTCGCGAGAGTTTGTTAATGAGGCATAAACAGGTTTCAACCAAAGGTAGTTTCCTCCTAATTTGTGAAGAATGGGTTCAATATTTACTTTATTAAGGGACTACGGGGTCAAGTGAAAGGTCATAATCTGTGATCATGTTTACTTTTCCCATTCGAATCAATACACTCAGGACCGGCCTCTAGTTTCCTAAAGAGGCGGAGCTGTTGAGAAATACATGTGACACAGAAACAGGAAGTTACTGTGAGGCTCGCTGAGTCAAACTCCAAAAATGCTGCATTCCCCTAATTTCCCATAATGCAACGGGTGTCTTTTCATTAGAAGTGACAAGCGTACATCTTCAAATTCCACGCTACTAGTTTGTAACACAGCGTTTCCATTTATGGTCTCCAAACCCGAGGAGAGATAACATCCTGATCTTTTTATATTCCTCCAGCGCCACAAAAGACATCACAACTGTGTGTGTTTTTTTTTTCTTTTTACAGGCTGAGCAGCACAAACCACGACTTGTATGTTGGCGTGTAAAATCCGTGGAGTTTCCCTTTAACGTAGGAAACTCTTTGGGGAATTTCCTTGGAAATCCATTGAATTAAATCCCACTAGAGGTCTGTGTGCATGAAGACAAAGTGCTGCCTTACAACATGAGGACATGTGACTAATAACTAACTTTGAAAATATCTAACTTTGAAAATAACTAAAATGTGCACTTTAAAATTTAAATAAAGAATATGAACGCTGGTTCGAGGGGTCCCCTGTGAGTTTTTGCCCCAACAGACCCTAGGACCACCTCTGGGTGTGACACTTTAGGTTTAGGTGCCTGATGACTCAAACAGCCGCACATGTACGAACAAATACGAACACATCTGAAGTCAAATGTGTGACAAAGGACGACCAGAGAATCCTCAGACGCCGGTTCTTGTGAGACTGATTAATTCGTCTGATCACTGTTGTGTGGGAAACAGTCTACGTGGTTAGCGGAGTCAAGCTCAAAATGACCCACATGTCTGATTTCTAATATCCGATTAACAGCTGTAATAAAACCAGCTCACTGAGGCTGAAAACCATCAGCATCCATTGTTCTCAACTTGACCACCTTTTTTATCAATACAGCCTGGAAGGAAATTCTTTGACCTTGTTGAGCTTAGTGGATGGCTTCATTTCACTTCAGGTTGAATTTCTCCCCAGAAATATCATCAGTGTACATGAACATTTCATTTTTAAGTCCAATTTGAAACATAGAAAAGTTGATTCTGAAGAAAAGGAACCACTTTCTGGTGACTTATGACATGGTGATGATTCAAAAAGAGCATTCATTTACACCAGTAAACACAGTTAATTAGTCTTTCAAGTGCATTATTACTACTTTCACTACCCCTGCTGTTATTCAGGCCTTCAGAACCTGTAATAAAATACAATCATAGGTATGGCTGAAGAAATATAAAAACTTGTGAATATAAAAGTTTTTTTGGGATTGAAACTAAATATATTATACGTCAGTAACAATGTCTTCTAGCTTCTGAAAACAACACCGGGGCAAGTTTTAGACGTTCACTGACAAACAAGAGTTAACTGGTAAATGGATAGACTTGTACTTCTATAGCGCCTTTCTAGTCTTCTGACTACTCAAGGCGCTTTCACAGTGTTTGTCACATTCACCCCTTCACACAGACATTCACACTGATGGCAGTGGACGTCTACAGACCATCTAATCTGATCTAACCATTCACACCACATTTACACACCCATGCGCAGCACAGGGAGCAATTCGGGGTTCAGTGTCTTGCCCAAGGACACTTCGACATGTGGACCGGGGGAGGTGGGGATCGAACCGCCAATCTCTCGAATGGAGGACGACCCACTCCTCCAATGAGCCACAGTCGCCCCTGATGATAACGTGATGATTATTCAAAAAGAGCATTATTTTACACCAGTAAACAATTAGTCGAGAATACAACTTCCAGAAAATACACATACTATAAAAAACGTTAATTCTGGCTCTCCTGAGGACGTCTTCTGGTGTCCATAAATATCTTTTTTTTTGGTCTTTTGGGAGTGGTTTGGACAACGTTTTGCTACTGGGATAAAGTCACGCGGTGGTTATCTTTATGCCTTCATCCCATTCATGTCGGCTGTATGTGCAGATGGCCCAATATGTTTTTTAGGGAATCCCTCAAAAGGTGAAATTGTTGCAAAAATGGGTGAAAATCACCTTTGCAGGAGAAGATTCTGTGTTTTCATGATTGACTTTGAATCAGTTTGAAAGTCTGTGACTGAAGCGCCGTTAGACACAAGACACTTTTGACTTTCTGCCGATTTAGTTTCATTTTGTACGAGCAGAAACAAAATCAGAGGTGGAGCGTGTTTACTGTTAGCTGACAACAATGTCCTCCCGCAGAAGGAAACAGAAGACCTTCAGGATGCGATACAATGGGACGCAGAGGTCTTGCGGTATTTGGAGTTGCTTACTGTATTTCTCGTCTTTGCATCTTTGCAGGATCTCAAGGCTCCTCTGGTGAACCGGGTGATGAAGGAAACTGAAGCTGTCGACAGTTTTGACAACAGCACAGGGAACCGCTGCATCGTTCCCTACAACAGAGAGAGGGGAAAGCAAAACGGAGAGGAGAAGAGACTTAATGTTTGGCAATGAAGCATCTCCCTTTAAGAATAGTTTTATATGTTGAGTCTAAAAAAATATAAAAACAAGAAAAGAAGAGCAGCAGGACTGGTTCCCTCACCAGTTTTTTTGTGGGTGTGTCTGCGGCCGGCCTCCCTGAAAGCCACCAGGGCTCTGAAGTAGGCGCGCAGCACCGCCCAGCGGAAGGTCGCCACGGGGTCGATTCCCATCAGGCTGCAGATGAAGGCGTTCTTGCTGCTCTTGAGCAAGGCCACGATGTCGGGGCGCATGTGGTCAGTGTTCTTCTCCCTGAAGTCCTGGATGAAGGAAAGACACACGTGCATCCAGCCAAGCGTTAGTTATTCCTCTGACTGGGTTTGTATCATAGTTACACACAGACGATCATAAACAGACATCATAAACGGTCATCATAATCCGCTTATTGACATTTTAAAATTCAAAATAAAAAATCACAAATCATAAAAGCAGGAGCAGAAAATGTTGCCTTGCTCTATTTGTTTAACATTTACACATATTTATGCAGAAATGTTTAACTGACCACAGGTAAAGGAAGAGCATAAGGAAAATGTTCACTGATCAAGTAAATCAAGTGAGAATTTGGCTCGTTTTTTTCTCATTGACTTCTGTACAACTTGACTTCTTCTAGGAGCCAGCAAAGTGTCCCCCTGCTGGACATTAGAAAGAGTGAAGGTTTAAGTCACTTCAGTATTGGCTTCACATTTCAGACCCAGAGGTTCCCGCTTGGTTATATATGAAGCTTAGCGGTTAGCTTAGCTTAACATTAAGACTGGAAACAGTAGGAAACAGCTAGCCTGGCTCTGTTGACAGGTACCAAAAGCACCTTCCATCACCTCTAAAGCTCATTTATTACGATATATCTTGATTTTTTTAGCCGTACAGAAAGTGAAATTTCAGGATATTGTAATGTGAGGGTTTGATTCGTGGTAGTTGGATCATCTTTTACGAGAAGAAACTTAAAAATGTTCTGAAAAATAGCGTGCGACAATGATGACAATTGACAATTTATTGACGAGAGGTGATGTGGTTCCCATGGTTACAAGTTAGCTTAAACATTCATTCATTCATTCATCATCAACCGCTTGTCCCTGTCAGGGGCGCGGGGTCTAGAGCCGATCCAAGCTGACATCGGGCGTAAGGCGGGGTACACCCTGGACAGGACGCCAGTCTATCGCAGGGCACATAGAGACAAACAGAGACGGACAACCATTCACACCTACGGGTGATTTTAGAGTCATCAGTTAACACGTGCATGCCTTTGGATTGTCGGAGGAAACCGGAGAACCCAGAGAAAACCCACGCAGACACGGGGAGAACATGCAAACTCCACCCAGAAGGGCCCCAGTCGGGATGCGAACCTGCAACCTTCTCGCTGTGAGGCGACCGTGAACATTATGAAGTAAAAAAACTAAAGGATAGGAGAATGTGCTACTTCGGGAAAACATATCAAGTAACTTATCTGGAGAAAAAACACACAACCAGGATCTAAGTATGGATATGACTGTTTCAACAATATTATCATTTGATAAACACGCATGGCCAGGCAGTAATAGCTGTTTTTTAATGTTTAAAAAAAAAGTGTCCCCACCAATTTTGAAAACAAGGTGATGCCCATGCTTATGAGTAAACTATTCATACATTGATATTAGTATATGAAAGGAAATATGTTTGAACTTTACATACGTTTACTTAATAAAAAGAGCTTCTAGTAGACGTCTTTTTGGTAAAGGTATTTCCTAAAACTATTCCTAAACTATCTGAATCATCCACATCTGAACTGAATGATAATGATTAAACCAAAGGTCTACAAACTGGTAAAACATCATTCATTCATATTTGTTTTCATATCTTTCTCCGCACACCTTTCAATTCTTCAAATGATGAGGAAACACTTGCTTAAAGCACGCACGGTTAACCACCATCTCTTCTGCCGCCCTGTGCGTCTGTGAGCAATTAAAGAGTTCGATTGAAGCTGCGCTGCGATAACAGAGCTACGAACTATAAACCCTTCAACATATTCTGCGGATGATTCGAGTCAGCTGTGCGTTCACTGGCCGAGCCAACGTCAGACACATTTTCACGACCGTGGCTCTCGCAGCACAATTCACACCAAACAACTCCTTGGCTCTCGGCGGATACGGGATACCTTTCCTACGATAACCAGCTGTTATGGATTTATGTTATGCAGTCAAACAACAATAACGCTCGGCCCTATTCCAGCACATGTGCTTCTTATCAAAACGCAGCTGGGAAGCGAACGAGAGAATTTGATTTAGCTGAAAAAATGGGACGACAAAACAACAAGTAGGTCTGCGGCGTGGATTCATAAAGGTTTAAGTGAAGCTTCCTTCATCGGTTCAGAGCTTTGAGTTTAGACTTTTACCACACACACACACACACACGCACACACACACACACACACACACGCTCATGCACACTCACACACACACACACAGACACTCACACGCACACAAACACACACACACACATGCACACTCATTTGCACAGACACACACACACGCACACACACAGACACAGACACACACGCACACACACGTCACGCACACACGGACACTCACACGCACAGACACACACACAGACACTCACATGCACGCCCACACACACACACGCACGCACACGCACACGCACACACGGACACTCACACTGACACGCACACAGACTGACACCTGCACACAAACGCACACGCACGCTCAGACACGCGCACACGCACACACACGCACGCACAAACAAACGCACACGCACACAAACACGCGCACACACGCACACGCACACACACACACAGACACTCACACGCACACACACTCACACGAACACACACGCACAAACAATCACACACAAACACACACACACACACACACACACACACACACACACACACACACACACACACAGACAGACACTCAAATGCACACTCATGCACACACAGGAGAGTTTCATTTACATTTTAGGAATTAGGAAAGTCCTGATTTACGTCATGCACCTCCTCCCTCTGTTATAGGAGCCATATCACTATTTGTACATTTTACAGACGATTAAAGCTGTGTTGTTATCAGTCCTTGAGACTAACACACCTATTTTACACGGTAGGTTGGACGCTCCCAGGACATGATAATTGAGGAGCTGCGTGACTTTTCTGAAGAAAGAGATTCTTTCTTCACAATATGGCAGCTAGATGTGAAGAAAATGATTCTTCATTCAGGCAAGACAGTGCAGGTGAATAGGGTAAAAAAAAACAACTATAACTACTAGATATCATCATGAAACTTTCACAGTTGATTACTTATATTAAGGCAATTATTATTATTTCAAGGTTCCCACTCGTTTGTAGAGATACATCCCAAGACCTCTGTCTGACAGACAGACGAGCAGTCTGCAGCTATAATTTATCGATGAAATCTTCTTTAATGTAATTACAATCTTAAGATGATCTATTAATAATGTTATTTTTGGAGTTTCGGGCACTTACGCTACAACCTCATTGAAGCTGCATGTGCTTCCATGTGGGTTTGATCACAATAGTGATAGACCGATACATCGGCCGTTATTTGCGTGTATCAGCATCGGCATGATGCCAGCTGCTGCGTTTAGTTTTTAGTTTTTCCCGGCAGTATTTACAGAGAGGCGTCGACAGGCAGCTCTGTGTTGCTGGAGACGCCTTTTTTAAGTTCAATAAATGTTCCTGTTTTTAAAATTGAGATTTGTAACAAATGTTATCATTGCATCATTTTTGTGATGTAAATTGAGGGAGCAAAAGTAGTATCGGTTCCAAATATCGGCTCAAGAAAATCGGCAGTCCATAAAGGTCATCGGCTAAGGCTGAATCGATCGATCCCTAGTTCACAGTGTTTCCACAACTTAAAAGCCTATTCAAAATAATCACATACATAAAATACCATTTGAACATCAGCATGATCCTGAACTTTTTCACCCTTTCAGATGGGAGTGTTATCCAGCTTGAGGAGCTCTGATAGTTGTAATAGTTCATTCCCACCCAAAGGGAAACAGGATGATGTTGTGTTGATGTGTTTTCCAGGTTGTACAGGACATGTGGGAAACCTTTTTTTTTGGATAAAACCAGGTTCATAATTCTCGTTTGTTGACATATAAGAATCAAAGGATTTTATATCTATATACCTCTTTTTATCATTCAGAAAATACTGTCAACAGCTTTAAAAAATTATACATGTTTTCGCCATGTTTTTAGGATAACGTGTAAAATGTAAGGCAATTAACAAACCCGTCTATAAAAATCATTTACTATAAAGTAGACAGGAATAAAAATGAAATGTTTGGAGATGTATGACAAATAAAACTGACACTATAGAAGAAATCTAAGGACGCAAATAGACACAAATGTAACAAAATAAAAAATAAGTTTGAAAGAAGACCAAAAAAACGTTAAAATTGACCAGTGCATAAAAAAAACAAGGTTTTGCCCAAAAGAAAATCAAATCAGATGACAGCGGCTACAGTTCAAACATCCAGAGCTCAGTGATGAGTTCCCAAAATTCTTGCTGCTGTAGTTTCGGCCTCTGCATGACGTCTTCATACCAACGAAGAGCACATGAAAAGCATCTGAATGAGCATTAAACCAGATTGTGTTTTGCCTTTGCATGAGTTTGTTTTGCGTCATTTCTTATCACGAGTGACTGCTGGCAAAGAGATGTGAACGTTTATCTCCTGGTACCCACAGACCCCAGATAAATACCTGTCTTTATGTCAATCTTCAGTCATTATGTTCTTGAAACAACAGAGACTTGCACTGTGAAGTGAAAAAGTAAACGCTCCACAGACAACGGCGCTAACGTTCTCACGTTCACTGAGACGCCAGAGCTTCTCACCTTGACTCCGTACTTGACTTTACCGGCGTAGTGTCTGATGATGAAGGCGGGCTCCATGACAGCAGGGAACTCGATGTAGCTGTTCCCTTCATGCTGACGCTTGAACTTGTCCAGCAAGGTCTGATTGGAAGCCTGGGGGAAACTAGAGGAAACAATGAGTTTAATCAGACGCAGGTTCGAAACCCAAATTACGAGGATATTGAAATTTAAAATGAACAAACTTTAGACTTTATGCACGTCAAAATCTTTGGGAAACTCTTAGGCACTTATTTTGCAGCAGCCCTTTGTGTCTCTGTGAACAAAAATAAAGCTATTCCATCTGTTTGTTGTCAGTATTTCATCCTTTTGACTACAAAGCAGCTGGTGATTGTGGTCTGCATTTCTCAGAACTTGAGCAAAGGATACCCTGGCCCTCAGAGGTTAAAACTCTGTCGCAAACTTAATGCCACAGCTCAAAGTGAACCAAAGTGGCAACACTTTTACTCACAGGTTCTTCACCTTTGCTTTATGCACATTTTACTTGTTTACTACTAACGTCAAAACACCCAAAGGGATGTCTCACATCATCTGAACCTCGCCTCCCTACACTCCTGAAACGCACTGCTGGCTGGGGTATATCCACAGGGGTCTTAAAGCTGCTTGATGCTGTTACTGTAGAAATGAACCCCCCGCACTCGCCCCCCTATCCTGCAGTAACTTAATCCACTTCTCCAGAGGCCCTGGAGGCCCGCGAGCTCCACTAACTGTGAATGATGACATCTCTAAGCATCTTTCTTTCTCTGCAATCATTTAGCATGAAGCTCCATCCTGTGACAGCACTCGTCCCAGGAGAGACCCCCCCCCCCCCCAGCTCCCCGCCCCCCGTTTTTACTTTAGAGACCCCCCTTTGACCCTCATTCTCCCAAAGTGCTCCCACCCCCTCACATTCATTTCTATGCACAAACATATACACATGATTTTGGACCATTCCAGGCGTTATTATATCCAGATGAACCAGCTATGCTAAGTCTAAAGTAATATGACAGCTAACACAGATAAATACGACTGTGTGTGTACCGCCTGATGGGTTTTTATGTGAGGGAGGGGGACGCTGGGTTTGATTTATGGAGGAGGAAGATGCAGAGGCAGAGTGCTGACCTGCAGGAGGAGAGCGTTTCGCAACAGAGAGGGGAGAGAAAATGTGATCCAGAGATGCTGGTGGAGGAATAAGCACGTCTTTATGCTTTAGTTAAGCTCTGGTAGAAAGCCCCAGCGTTGGTATCAATCAAGCTAATGAGGAAAAGTCCTGCACAGGGAGCAGTTTGTCTCCTCCGCTCACCAGTTGGGTTTCTTGTGCAAAGCAACAAAGCATGCTACTATGAAATATGCTTTGCTTTCCATAACATTCAGACAAGCTGGGGATGTAAGTTATAAATAAGTCGAGCAGGACATCTGAGGAAACCTACACAGGGGTAAAACATCACACCTTTACAAACAATGATCTTCTTTCCAATTGCTTCCCCTCATGTGCCAAACAACCACCATTAATCAAGCAGATTTCACAATCACAGATCTGCTTTCTTCCAATACAATACTCTTTCATCAGGGCTCGGTTGATCTTGTTTAGATATCATTTGATTGTGTTGAAAGTTCACCATCTGGGGATGTTGGATATCCACAGCAAAGTTCAGAGTTTTGTTTCAAAACATAATATGCAGTAGAGCTACATGTTGGACAATGTGTGCTGTGAAAAGACTGTAATTCACAGAGCCTTTTTCACACATTTTAAGTTAGCTTGAGGTTCTTATCGACCACCCAGACTTTAATAACTGTGGGCAGACACAACTTCAGAAGAGGGACCAAGTCAGGACTAAAAGATTTGATTGAAGGGAACAAAGAAGGCCTGCTGACTGTCAGGCTTCAGTAAAAATAATGTATTAATTGACTTTAAAAGTAAGAAATTGAACGACACGTACCGGTTTCCTAGTGTGACTTTTCTAATGGACCCCCATCTGCACATCTGACACTGTTTGTTATGATTTAATTTGATATCTGAGTCTTTTTTCATTTTAAGTGTTTGTCTATAGAAGTAAATAAAATCTAATCAATGAACATAACCTGAAATGTCTGTTATTTTCTTCCACTTCTAAAATTTTCTACACTATACAGGTTTTTATATATCATATATTTGTTGTATCTGTTGTCGAGAGGGGCAAATGGATGTTGGGGCAACATCAAACACTGAATCACTTAGAGGATTCAGAGTACAACCCCTTCTTTTCAAGTTATTTGGTTAACTGCTGCTTCCTAAAGGATGAAGTGTAGTTCAGCAGGTGGCGTACTTGCACTCCTCGTCCAGAAGGTGGAACAGTGCTGTGGGTTTCTTGCTGATGAGGTTGAGGCAGCCGCTGTTGTCGATGTACTCGATGTTGTGCCAGGTGATGCCCTCTGCCCTGTACTCCTCCTGCAGGGGAGAGGAAAGAGAGGAGGGAAGACTGTGGGTCAGTAAAGACTTTTAAAGACTGTTTTCTAGGGTGCATTTTCACGATATCTCCAGAAGTGAGGGACTTCTTTTCCTCACTTCTCAGCACTGAGAGTTAAAAGACTATCAGGTGATCTCATCTTGACTAAGAGGCACCCTGACTATTATAAAAAGACATCAAGTGTGGCTCCCATGCACCAGAATTTATTATACTTGCACATACCAATGCTTTCACGGCACTAAAAAACATGAATCCCCCAAATGGAAACACCTGGCTGCCTGTATATTATCAGTAAAACCAAAGTCCGTAAGTAACATCTATGCGACCCCGGGGGCCGATGACAACTGAAGTATATGACCCACGTCCTCTTAACACCCCTGTGGGGAGAAACCAGTGAGAGGCACCAGCAACAAACCCAGCTGGGAGGAACAGTGGGGGGAAAAGCGGAAGGGTAGTAACGTCTCCCTGGAAAGCTACTGTCGAGGTGCATTTGAAGGTATGTAAACAGTTCCTGCTCCAGTAGCTGCGCAGGTCACAGTGTGTCTGACTGTTGAACTGCTGCAAAAGAGCATGCACACTCAGCAAACCAGAGTCCAACACTAAAACTTAAGGGTCAGCACTGGCGAGGCTGGGAGCGTGTAGCTGAAAAAAAGAAATTAAGAGAAAACTAAGGAAGGTGTTGGTATAAGGGGCACCAGTAACAAAGATTTAAGCACTTATGGCAGCCCTTAGATGCTGCAGTGCTATTAACATCCTCCAATACCAGATGATGAAAAGAACATGCTGCTAATTTTACTGTTCTTAGAGCGTTGCCAGTAGTTGGACGGAAAGCAGTACAAACAAAAGCATGTGCAACGTTGACAAATTGCACCTCTGAGAGATATGAATGTACTCAAAACCTTTCATGGTGTTTCACACTGATGTTTCCTGAGTAGAAATGGGAACTTTGTGCAAATGCTGGTGGTGGAGTGAAGGTCGAAGAGGGCGACAAAAACAAAGAGTCTCATCCTGTGGTAGTCATGAATATGCTCTGTTCAGATTTACAGTTTCCAGTTGTTACCATAGTCAAAGCTGTGAGGTGGCAGTAGCCAGATTGATTGATGGATTGATTGATTGATTGATTGATCACATATGGAGTGTGGACTGGTATCTAAAGTGGTGTCAGTTTGCCTCCTGGGCCCTGCTGAGGTGCCCTTGAGCAAAGCACCGAGCCCCCAAATGCTCGGGGCACCCGTCGATGGACATGCATTATGTACAGAGCCCCCTCATGAATAATGCATGTTCTGTTTGTGCATGTGCGTGTATGTTTGCGTGTGTGTGTGTGTGTGTGTGTGTGTGTGTGTGTGAATAAATATAACAGAGTGAAAAAAAATCCCCTTCTGGGATTAATGAGGTATTTCTTCTCCTGAGGGTCATTGTGAACTGATGCTGGCAAAAGCAAGCAAACTATATAAACTGCCTCGGAAGCCCTAGACGCGAGTGTTATATTTGGAAATAGTAATATACCAGGGGGGTCAATGCTATTGACCTTTGACCTGAGATACCGCATTCACAAGAATGGGACGGACAACAGAAAACATACTGTAATGCCTACGACTATGGCTGTTGCCGCCACGGCGGCATAAAAAGGGGTAAACACAACCAAGAACAGCAGGGATAGAGAAGTTAATATTAAAAACAAGTTAAAAACAAGTTAAAAACAAGGACATGTTAGTAAAAATATGCTTTTTGGTCAATTCCAAATTCAAGATAAAGAAAAAAGTCAGGGGAGTCTGTGAACAATGCTACTAAATTTCATGGCAGCATGCCCCAATCCGATTGGCAGGGTATGCATAGTTGAGAAAGTAAGACGACACTTGCAAATGAGTCCACCTCAAGCATCTCGGCCTTCAGGCCGTCCCAAGAACAACCAGCATGCACAGGAATGTGCATAATGCTTGAGGCTTACTGTAAAATAAGCTGTAAATGTGACGGTTTATGTGTGCATGACATACACGTGTGTTAGTGTGTGAGGATACTATGTACATTTGAATATGAGGTGATGCATGTATGTCTCATTTACATGAATCCTTTGGTGCATCTTTGACAGTGTGCATTTTGAACAAGCATATTATTTCTTTTATATTTCGACATTCAGTTGAAACACATGTTCTCCAAGACAGCGGCCAAGTAGTCAATGCAGCACTGAGAGACACTTTTATGCACGTTTGACCTCACTGACGAGGCATTCAAGTACCTGCTGTATGTTTGGTTTCACACGGAGGTTGCACCGGACCCAGCAAAACAAAAACAGGGCCGTAAAAAAGGCTGCATGCGTTCGCTTTTGTTTAAATCTCATCAGGCCGAGCACTCACAACGACGTGACTCAGCTCCACTGGCTGACTGTGTTGTGTCTGTGAGAGGTTGTGTGAACACATGTGTTGACTCAGAGAGACGATTAAAGGCAGACACACAGATTAAGAGATGAAGGCACATGCACTCATCAGTCATTTTATTATATGCACGCATTAACGCAAACAGCCCGGCCCCTGCAGACAGATGACTGCGAAGCCCTGACTCAGTATGTGAAGCACGCAAAGAAGGTGGTTCAGTTACGATTCGACTCAACGGTAGAATGGTCGAGTGGCTGCAAGCTGAGTTTTGTCACAGCTGCTCCAGGAGACAAGCCTGCGTATTTTCATATGATCTCGCCAGCTGAAAGTATTAGTTATTGTCCAACTATTTCAATAACCGATGTTTTGTTTTAGTCATTTTTGTCAAAAATAACTACATTTTCTCTGGTTCCAGCTTCTCAAATGTGAAGCTTTTCTTTGCCCTACATGACAGATTTTTCTAGTCTTTGCTGGTCTCTCTAGCGTTCTGACTAAATGGTTACGGTGGCCGAACAAACGAAGAAAAGCGCGTTGACTACAAACGATTAAACTTCAAAAACAAATGAAAATGGAATCCAAAAACACACCTGCAATTACCGCTTATCGCCACAGGTGACACCAAAGAGCACGAAACGGAGATCTTCGAGACTGCACCGGTAATGGTTGGGTTAACTATTGTCACGGCACACTCACACACCTTGTGATTGGCTGTCCTGTTTGGCTGTGAGGCTAGGGGGGTGGGCTTACCCAGTTCCATCCGGCCTGAGTAATTAAGAGGGCGCTCGAGGACAGGTGTGGGAGGATTGCGGAGAAGAGTGACCCTGAGTACCTCGAGGAGAGAAGATTGATGTCTCCCCTTTCTTTTGTGCGATAACGTTTGTTTGAGTTTTGTCCGTGTGCTACATGTCAAAAAAAATAATGAACTGTCAAACGGAGTCCGAACGTAACTGAGCGTCGGACCGCTGGGAGCGTGCTGACCAAGTGACTGGCGTCGAAGGAGGCCGACGTAGAAGCAGGTGAGCCCACACACTTCACCCCCCTAGCCTGGCAGCCGAATCGTTCCCCTCTGAAATGTAAGAACGGGCAGCCAAGCCTCGGAAGCCCTAGACGCGAGTGTATGCCTATTTGGGAATAGTAATATACCCAATATACCCGGGGTTGTGTTGGCCATGTAATACTATAATGTGTATTTTCTGAATATGATTTATCTATTAATAATCGTCAGTTGCAGTCTTATTCTACTTTATGTATTTCTTCGACCTTTCGAAACTCATATCTACTGGCCCTTTAATCCGGTGAGTGTTACTGGTTTATTCTTCTGTCGGGCTGTTTTCTCTGCAGTCCAAATACAGCATTGATGCAGACTGAGAATGGCAAGTGAATGCAACTAAAGTCCTGGTAAAACAGAGAAAGCAGCAGTGCCCTGGACCCTGAGGGCTCACCAGTGGAGCTTACACAGAGAATGGAGACATTAAATCAAAACACTGCAGCAGATAGGAGAGGTCAGACTTGTCTTGGGCTGACAGAGGAGACGCTGTGAGAAAACAACAGCACAGAATAACTCTGAACATCTCGGAGCTCACAACACACTCTCTGGTGAAAGGTGATCTTGTCTGGTTTCTGTCCTGTCAGCAAAGACGACGCCAAACTGAGCAGAGTTCACCAAAACTGGAAGTGAAAAATACTTCTGCACACAAATCCTGGTTTGTTTTAAGGCGTGTTTTAGTACAATAGAAAGTATACTTTATTTGAGGAACTCCATTATTCTACTAACTGCACTACATTATATTTATGCTATTAGTTACTTAGGATTAGGATTATAAAACCACAATCATAAATATAATCAGAAATAAACCATGATGAATTATAGGTTGACCCAGATCAATAGTATATAAACCTTCCACAGATGCAACATTAAAGTGGTGCTTAGAGAAGAACTATAATCCAATAACGTAATTCTGCATGATAGGTACTTTTTCCTTTGGGTACTTTAAGTATATTTAGGATCTCTCTCTCTCTCTCTCTCTCTCTCTCTCTCTCTCTCTCTCTCTCTCTCTCTCTCTCTCTCTCTCTCTCTCTCTCTCTCTCTCTCTCTCTCTCTCTCTCTTCTCTCTCTCTCTCTCTCTCTCTCCTCTCTCTCTCTCTCTCTCTCTCTCTCTCTCTCTCTCTCTCTCTCTCTCTCTCTCTCTCTCTCTCTCTCTCTCTCTCTCTTCTCTCTCTCTCTCTCCTCTCTCTCTCTCTCTCTCTCTCTCTCTCTCTCTCTCTCTCTCTCTCTCTCTCTCTCTCTCTCTCTCTCTCTCTCTCTCTCTCTCTCTCTCTCTCTCTGCTCAGACAGAGTTGGGGCCCTCTCATGTCTGTGCCCCGGGGCCCACTGGTTCAAAAGGCTGCAATAGATTAAGTGAACTGGCCCTTTAAATTGTGCACTGACTGCTATAAATAGAGAGAGGCAGATAAACAGATATTGGGACACCGCCGAAACCAAAAGCGATCTGCGAGCAATAAAAACCCTGAAACGCCCGCTGTGCTGAAGAAAGCATGGAATTCTGTTGTGGTCGGCGTTTTAGCCGTCCCTCCATCTTTGAGTGAGCTCTGTCTGTTCTCTGCTGGGTAGAGAGGCGGCGAGTGTTGCCATCTCTATTTTTCGTCTCTCTCTCTCTATTTCTCCCTCCCTCTGTGCCCTTCTCTCTTGTTATGACAGCCGAGTGTTTTTACGGAGCGGACAGGAGCAACAGTGGTGCAATCGTGACAGCTGGAGCGAGTTCTGGTGGATTTTACAACAACAACAACAAAAAACGAGAGAAAAAGGCTTAAAAACAACTCAGACACAAGAAGAGCGAGTTCGCTTTTTGTGTCGTACGCAGAAAAAAAGCTTTCTGGAGCTATGAAGAATTAACCGCTGCTTTATCATTATGAACATTAGTATAATAAAGAGCACGTTTAGTTAAAATTTGGCCGTTCCTATAAAAGTCTAATCTGTAAGATTAGAGACACCTTGTTTCTGGCGTCATCTCCGGCGATGAGATGTAATCGCTTGTTGTTGCTCTTTTGTAAACTTTATTGAAACACACTCACTTCTCTACTTCCAGTCCTCCCCCTATATGCTCCCCTCTTAAATCCATACACACACACATGTTCCTATTACACTTGTGACAGAGTGTTTGGTAAACGTAGAGCATGTTCTATATGTTATAGTTCTGTGTGATTAGTGACATATTGTTTGGTAAACGTAGAGCATGTTCTATATGTTATAGTTCTGTGTGATTAGTGACATATTGTTTGGTAAACGTAGAGCATGTTCTATATGTTATAGTTCTGTGTGATTAGTGACAGAGTGTTTGGTAAACGTAGAGCATGTTCTATAAGTTATAGTTCTGTGTGATTAGTGACAGAGTGTTTGGTAAACGTAGAGCATGTTCTATATGTTATAGTTCTGTGTGATTAGTGACAGAGTGTTTGGTAAATGTAGAGCATGTTCTATATGTTATAGTTCTGTGTGATTAGTGACAAGTGTTTGGTAAACGTAGAGCATGTTCTATATGTTATAGTTCTGTGTGATTAGTGACAGAGTGTTTGGTAAACGTAGAGCATGTTCTATATGTTATAGTTCTGTGTGATTAGTGACAGAGTGTTTGGTAAACGTAGAGCATGTTCTATATGTTATAGTTCTGTGTGATTAGTGACAGAGTGTTTGGTAAACGTAGAGCATGTTCTATATGTTATAGTTCTGTGTGATTAGTGACAGAGTGTTTGGTAAACGAACGTAGAGCATGTTCTATATGTTATAGTTCTGTGTGATTAGTGACAGAGTGTTTGGTAAACGAACGTAGAGCATGTTCTATATGTTATAGTTCTGTGTGATTAGTGACAAGAGTGTTTGGTAAACGTAGAGCATGTTCTATATGTTATAGTTCTGTGTGATCAGTGACAGAGTGTTTGGTAAACGTAGAGCATGTTCTATATGTTATAGTTCTGTGTGATTAGTGACAGAGTGTTTGGTAAACGAACGTAGAGCATGTTCTATATGTTATAGTTCTGTGTGATTAGTGACAGAGTGTTTGGTAAACGAACGTAGAGCATGTTCTATATGTTATAGTTCTGTGTGATTAGTGACAAGAGTGTTTGGTAAACGTAGAGCATGTTCTATATGTTATAGTTCTGTGTGATTAGTGACAGAGTGTTTGGTAAACGTAGAGCGTGTTCTATATGTTATAGTTCTGTGAATGACTCTTACCGTAACATGTTACGTTAACACACCAGGCACGTTCTCAGGTCGTTGTTTATGCGTCATATAACGTAAACACTTATTCAGCCTGTTGTTCTCTGTTCTAGTTTTAGTTTAAATTGCCTTTCAAGATGAAATGTCGTTTCTTGGTGTTGGATTTGATCAAATAAATTTCCCCCCAAAATGCGACTTATACTCGAGTGCGACTTATTTATGTTTTTTTCCTTCTTTATTGTGTATTTTCGGCTGGTGAGACTTATAATCCGGAGCGATTTATAATCCGAAAAATACGGTACAATGAAATGCAGCATCACCGGCAGAGACGAGCACCACTGGCAGTCCAACCGCTGTCGACAGCGCCACTAACATGGCGGCGTTTACATTTAGGAAAGGAATGTCTCCACAGACACGGATATTGGTAAACTCTGCAAAAAGGCAACAAGTGCTTTCATTAGTGGGTCATATGATCAATCACCATTGTTTTAACGCACTCTGTGATAGATACAGACACTTAACAGACACCTAACTAGATGAAAATCTTAAGGATTATATCTTTAAACATCCCTCAGAGAATCCTTCAGCACTTACTCCTGCGTTTACTGCTGGACAGTGAAGTGAATAACAGTGGGCAGATGTAATCAGACGAAGGTAAACCTGGACACATCATGTTTATTTCTCTAGATATCTCACGAGTCGAACACGACACCGTGTTTGCCCAAGGCGGTGGCAGTCATGTGTTTTCCTTCTTTGATATACCGTCCTCACACAGCACAGAAATCAAGCACCGACTGGCGTGTTGAGTGTAAACACTGGACTCCAGAGTCACACACACACACATACACACACAGAGACACACACCTCACTGAGGGTTGTGGTTGGTGTGGTCCTATTAGCTTTGGCTGCCGTTCCGAAGGTAAACACACACGCTGCTGATAAGACCCACCGATTGGTCGGAGGGGAGTGAAGCCCAGAGGAAGGAGAAGAGGAAAATCCCCCTGATGGAAAATCACCTTTCAAAGTCAGAATGACGGCAGTGAGAGAGCAGTGGTTCACACTTGTATAATTTGGTCTCCGTCGTCCTGGTCCTGGGGACACCTTCTGTAGCGGGAACTAACACAGAGGTGGTTTTGAGTATTTTAAGTGCGTGGAAAGTACGGGCGTAGAAAGTAGTTACTGCACTACCGCCTTACGGCCCTGGCACTTTTAGGCCCAGATGGTTCCTTCAATCACCTCCCAGGTGTGTTTTTAAAGCGCCCGCCCTTTAGCAATCCCTTTCCAATGACACCTTCTCAGTAAAAGACATTTTAAGGCAAGCTGACGGACACATTTGGAAAATCAGAAGCCTTAAAAGTCTCTGTAACCGAGTGTCAGCAGGTAAAGGCTCAACACAATGCAACAAACGAGGTGTGGAGTGTGTTCTCTCCTCATGCTGTCAAACTCAGGGTAGATGGAAGCCTGTGGCGTGAACTGTACAACTTTATTCAAACAAACACAAATCAGCATAGATCTGGCAACCCCTCGATTAGGAAGCTACACCCACCTGCCTCAGTGGGGCCTCAGAGCTCAGAGCCACCTCAGCTCTTGTCCTGTCAAATAAACTCAAGGACGTCAGAGAGCCAAAGGTTTGGAGGACCCCGGTGATTAAAGGATAATAAACGTGAACTCTCCTGGAACAATATTGTGCACTGGTCCTGTGAGGGGCGAGCGTCTCAGCAGCACTTTGACACTTATGAGTTGAACATAACAGGAGAAAAAAAAAAACCTTCAAGTGAAAAGAATCCATCAAGATTTCGAGGAGCACCCACTGCCACAGAAAGCACTTTATATGTTCATTAAAATGTATATGAAGTGGTTTCAAGCCAATTACAGTGGCTTGGTCCCTGGTGAAGACAGGGGGGATTTGATTCAGCTTAATGCAATTTCAGAGAAGTCACTTTGACAATTCTTTGTGGGGTTAAAATTAATATTTCCATCTACAGATCCAGCTGCCTTTGAGTTTGTACTATAGTCCTGAAAAAGATGGATGATCGTCTTTACGGACAAGATCATGTACCATCGGTTGTTTCATAGAATACAGTACAATATTTGTTTGATGATCTTTCACTTAACAGATGAACCTACATATGGCTCTTTACATTTCATTCTGGGTACAACCAGAGGACAGGGACAACAGATTAAGACACATTTATAAAAAACTGTTTTATTTTCCCTGGATCAAAGAAAACTGTCCCTCACAAACCAGTTTTGCTGTTTTGTTCTTGAATGGTTCTTTTACCAAACCCGTATTTTAACAGCTGGTTGGTTTTACGCGGTTACCTCCGCCAACAAGGGTCATGTTTTGGTTCAGTGTGTCTGTTTGCGTGTTTGTCAGCAGGATTACTGGAAAAACTACTGGCCAGGATTTCATTAAACTTGGTGAAAGATGTGTCAAAAGGGCCGAGAAAGAACCCATAACTTTTTGGAGCAGATGTGTATCACGGTTTGTTAACGATGGGGTGATACGGCACTTTGTGCTGCATTCATGTGGTGTTTGAGTAATTTGCAAAAAAAAAAAAAATCAGTTCCAGATCATAGTTCATGGTTCACCATCTCATGATCCATTTACTTAGCTCTTTGTTGTCAGGCAAATACTAGAAACAGTTATTAATGTGATGTTTAAACGCTCTCAGCATCAATAATACAAAACACATCCCACATTTCCACGCTACAACTTAAAGCTCATGAAAAGAGAAACTTCCCAGCTTGGAAATGGGACCATCCTTGGATCACGTGAATGCACCACGGACCTTAGCGTCCTCAGAGTTTTTATATATGTTTTTAAAGGCAATTATTTATTTATCTATTTATTTCCTACAAACAGCTTGTACAGCTCTATGGCAGGGTGAAGGCAAATGTGTATGTGAACCTCCTTTAACATGCAACACCTTCACTGCAATTGTCTCCAAATCAGCTGCAAATTCCATACAAGACAATGTCCACTGTCACACTGCAAAACAGGTTAAAGTGAAATTCCGGCATAAATCATCCCAGGGTCTTTTTTCGGCGCACTCATCAAATAAGCTATCGAGACAATTGTCTTTGTGTAACAGCTATAAAAGGAGATATCCCGGACAGTCACTAACAGTTGCTAACAGTAATTAATGTAATGTAATGTGGCTTACACATTAACCGAAGCGCCAACAGCATAGTTAGTGTACCCAGAGTTTATTAAAGAGTGTTTTGAAAGACTTACCAACTGGCCCCTGTACCAGCTTCTCTCATAGTAAAGTCCATTCAAGTGGATTAACAAATGCAATCCAAAAGGAAGGAGCCCATTGGTGCTTTGTTTTATGTGTAAGGACTCTTCTCATGCTGCTGCAGAGGTTTGATGTTATTTTGAGCAGAATTAGTGGTCAAAAAAGATGTTTTAATGCCTTCACCGTGCTGCCCTGAGTTAACCATGTTAGCCGCATTCGACTGTTAGCGACACTACCGGATTTCTCCGTTAATAGCTCACACATGAATATTGAAACAATGAAATGGCCGGCTCAGAGTCCAGGTCTAAACCCCACAGAGGAACTCTGGAAAATCCTTGACAACAAAGTAATGACTAAGAAACCCACTACAGTTAATCGAACTGTGCAAGAAGAATGGACCAAAATCAAACCAGAGCAGTGTGAGAAACTAGTGATGTCCTGTGGGCGCAGATGTGCTTTAGACATTCAAAGCTGTGGCCTCAACACATCCTGTTTTAATCCTTTAGCCCGAAGAAAACACTGTTTTGATCTTCTCTTCTGACACAGTGGTTACTGTTCTCTAATTTTGATCACTGTTTATTTTTCACAAAGTAAAGGTTTTTGTTGAAGTGCCTTAGTTATTTAAAAAACATGCTAGTACAGCAGAGGTATAGTCCCATCGGGTATTCAATCAAATTCTGAACAATAAAAAACAGCAATATTTCAGAATAAATCAAGTATTAAAACTGTTTTCTCTTATTTTTATCTCCAGTGTATATAAATGTGTGTATATATAAGTACTTTTCTGCATTGTCTAACTTTAAATAGCAGTGATTTAAGGTCGTCCTTGTATGACCATCAGCTTCAGCAGAAAAAAATCCGGATGAAAATTGACAGGCCCATATTGCTAAACTGTCAATTTTTAATTCACAGTAACGCAACCTGTTTGTTCGTACATGTTACATCCTGTAATGGTGTGTGTGTGTGTGTGTGTGTGTGTGTGTGTGTGTGTGTGTGTGTGTGTGTGTGTGTGTGAAGACCCTGAGGGCTAACTGTCAGAAACCGATAACAGAACCATTAGTGCATCGGCAGTCTGTGATCCTCATTGAGAGTGAAAGGACGTTATTGCACTTGTTTACTGAAACACTGTTCTTTTTTTTACACTCTGTTCCTCCCCTCATTCAGCCGTCAGCGATGGGCCCACTCTGCTACGTTGCCACGACCAATCAGGGCTCAGTACGAGGGAGACGAGAGCCGACAGCTTCTGTGACACAGTCTGACTGATTGAGACCCATTACTTCCTGAAAAGGTCTCCTCTCTGACTGCTCTCTGGCTTGGTCTATAGATATGATTTGTTAAAAACAAAACATCCACACTGAATATTAAGTGGTTTGAGAGTGGGTGTCTGAATAAATGAGCATAATGAATACATAATATAGCTGGTCAGGGCGTAGTGTCGCAGTAATAGTGGTTTTGAGTGGAAGAGAGTCTGATGTCTGTCTGATCAGCACAGCAGCTACAGCGAGGACACATGGTAATGAAGTCACTTGGCCAGAAGAGGAGGAAGAGGAAAAAACAAACAAACAAACTAATCCAAAATGTACAAACACCCTGTAAAGCGTTGGCCGGTGTTAGCAGTAGCAGCTCTGTTCTCTCTAACCCAGCCTGTCAGCCTCTTCTGGTCACGCAGCACTTTTCCACTCCGACCTTTTACTTTAATGGATATGCGTGCTAACTTAACCTAGCGACATAATTACAGCTGCGTGCACTGTAATGTCAGGGGGGACGTGGCTGTCCAGCACAAAGCGATCATACAGTACAAGGGAATCAGGGTCTGAAATGAACTTTTTTCACTTCCTGCCACTGTGGCAGGGAAGTATTTTTGTGTCTGTCACTCAGAAATGTCATCTGCCACTTTTAAAATGAAGGAATAAGTTTAGATAAAACAAATAATGAATCAATGTTCAATATACGTGCAATGAAGGGTACTTTACAACATCCATCCATCATCATCATCTTCAACCACTTATCTCTAACGGGGTCGTAGGGCTTTACAACAACAGTTCTCAATTTACGAGCAACACCTGAATGTACCGCGAAGTCCTGCCAGAGCCCACAGTTTTACCACTCGTCGTTTGTTTACATCTGTAACTCACGGGGAAGGCAACATGTTGCAACATGGTAACTTCGGGGGAAGCACAAGGATTTAATGGTACTGTTGTTTCTTCATCATTTCAAACTCCGGCAGCAGCCATCATGTCTGGGAAACACCAATCAGCATAGATCTGGCAACCCCTCGATTAGCTACACCCACCTGCCTCAGTGGGGCCTCAGAGCTCAGCGCCACCTCAGCTTTTGTCCTGTCAAATAAACTCAAGGACGTCAGAGAGTCAAAGGTTTGGAGGACCCCGGTGATTAAAGGATAATAAACGTGAACTCTCCTTGAACAAGTACACCTGCGGGTTATCGCTTAGCTAACGTTTCGCTGCATGATTCCACCAGTATTACTTTTCTTCAGACACGTGCGACAAGTGTGTGAGTGGAGAATCACTGTCAATCACAACGAAGAAGGCTTAATGACTGATAGCATTGAGGTTATCTGGCACTTGTGAGCAACTTTCAAATGTGTAGCTCCATTAAATCCAACCGTAAACTAACTAACCGCGACTTTCTGTTGTGCGTTCTCCCAAAGTGGTGGAGGGCCTGACCATTTTAGATGCCGCTGCCAACAGTTTACCAGCATTTTGTAAGTGATTTGAGACCCTGAAAGGAATATACAACTTGCTAAGTCAGGCTCAGAACAGAAGAAAATGCTACAAATCACCTTCAGCAACAATGATGTGTGTTAAACCGTATTGCACTGCGCTCGGAGCTCTCCGCTGAAGAGGAAATCATGTATTTTCACCCGTTTGATAAAGCAAAGCCCTGCATAAAAGCATTTTTCTGAGTAATGTATAACAGCAACAATAAAGTGACGTCACCACGATACCAAAGCACCCGCAGCAGATCACGTATGAATGTTAGAGTGTTGTTAACGTCGTCAGAGAGGCAGTGAAACACAAAATGCAATGACGTGTTATCAGCAGCTGCAACAATAGTCATTGTTTGGATGGTAAGAAATAGAAGCAAATGCATTGAGAGGAGAGGAGAGCAGAAAACAACACTCTACCTGCTCTAATTTGAAGATGTGTTGGTTGAAGTAGTGCTGCAGTCGTTCGTTGGCGAAGTTGATGCAGAACTGTTCAAAGCTGTTGTTCTCATAATCCTCGAAACCAAAGATGTCCAGCACTCCTATCGACAGAAGCTGGTGGAAAAGAAGCTTAGTTTACATCCACAGTGCATTTTACACATTTATGGGGTCACGTATGACAAAACATCATCATTAAAAAAGCATGAATCTTTATTATTTAGAGATATATTTTTATTGTATTTATTTTCATATCTCCTTATCCGGTGACCCAGTTGCCCGCCGAGTGTCACTCAGATTTATGGCGTCATATATCATTAATATGCACCATCTGACGGAGGCGTCCACTCGAGTCAAGACGATATTTAATTAGGAAAGTGACTGTAAAAGCTGTGTCCAATTTAATTTTATTCAGCAGTGTTTTATTTCTCTCTGAAGGGCATTAAAAAAAACAACATACATGAACACCGCATGTAGCTGCTTATACAAACTGTTATCTGTACATAAGAACAATGACCTTGACATAAAAGGCAACCTCATCGACCCCCTGACAAACACACACACACACAAATGATGTCAGTGCCAAGGGAGATGCGCGCACACACACACACACACAGGACTGGGACAGAAGAGGACCGTAGGGGGTAAACTGAGCTGAGAGGAACTTGATGCCATCTGCCCAAATGTACTTGACACACACACACACACACACACACACACACACACACACACACACACACACACACACACACACACACACACACACACACACACACACACACACACACACACACACACACACACACACACACACACACACACACACACACACACACACACACACACACACACACAGATCTGTTTTCTAATCCTTTAGATGCCCCCACTGGGTTGACTTGCCAGCTGCCACTCCAACACACACACACACACACACACACACTGGAATTTTCATATAACACCACTCCCCACCTCTGGGAGTGGACGGGAGCATAAGTCAGACAAATGATGGTGAAGAAAGAGAGAAAGAACAAAGGGCTGCCATGAACTTATGATATCCTCTCAGTGAGCACATACATTATATGTGTGTGTGTGTGTGTGTGTTTTAATTCCTACCTTTGAATTGTCCTCCAGGTCCTTGTTGTTTAGCAGTGCATGGTTGGTCCTGAACACAATCCAGTCAAATAGCGCGCTGTACAGTGACTTGGCCATGGAGTCCCTCACCGTGCCCGCCTAAACACACACACACACACACATACACACACACACACACACACACACACACACGCAAACACACACGCACACACACACAGTCTTGTCAGTTTCTTTCTAATCAAACACATCTGGATTTATTAATATGGAGCAGGAGCAATTCTGTTTTTACAACTCTCACTGTGAGCCTTACTCTGCTGCTGCTCAACCATTTCTACTTCACAGTGGTGGTGTTGGTGGTGGTGCTGCTGCGGTGGCTCACAAGTGTTAAATGAATACAGAGGGAACACTTATGCAACCAGTAAAACACTTCCTTCTTTTTGTTTACCTATTTATTTTGTATTTTTATTGTGTGCTGGGCTGCTCTTTATCTTCAGCATAACACAAAGTCAGTCTGCAGCATATGCTAGAAACCTTCCAACTTCCATATAACCAAACACCTGCTTAACCAGACAAACACAACATAAATGCTCCCTCTCTCTTCTCTGGAACTGGATCAGCGTCAAATTAAATATGTGAAGTAGGCAGAGAAGAGATCTAATGAACTGCTCTCACAGAGAGTAGCTGAGTCATCTGATGGGACCAACTGATGGAAGAAAAGGATCCACATAATAAGAGGAAAAGCAGAGCAGGACAGCTCAGAAATGCTGTGGTTAGCAATTCATTGATGGATAGAGTTTTAAATTAAATGAAACAGTCCACAAAGGCCACTATAGAAATATATATTCACAGTAGCCTATTGCTGACATTATCATCAAACAATCAATTAGCCGATTGACAGAAAACCAGTAACAAACAAATGGTGAGGTAAATGGTATTTATCAGGAAAAAAAACATTATTGACAAAAGAAGCAACAGCCTCGGAGAAACTGTGAAGGACATTTTTTTCCCTATGTTCTGGCATTTTATTGACTATAGGAAACTGATGTTTATTAATGAAGTAAGCTCCCTTTTGACCCACGCTGCTGACATAGGCTACTGTCGTTTAGTGCGAAACCATTGTGCAGAAGAAAACATGTTAGCTCAATGGCTAATGTGCTTTCTTACCAGAATTAGATGAGAAGATCAACACCAGTCTCACATCTGTAAAATATGAAAGTATAGGGCCAGGGGGGCGATTAGCTTAGCTTAGCATATCTTAAAGACTAGAAGCTAACTAGCATAAATCCCTCTCAAGGCCATTAGTTTAGTTTAGCGTAGCATAAAGACTAGAAAGAGCCAGGCTAACCGTTGCCCCCTGTTTCCAAAGTGTGAAATATCTTCCAGCATTTATTCATTTGACTAATTAACAGATTATTTTTAGGCTGTTGTTTTTTTTTGGTGTGTTTTAATTGGTCGACCGTTGGACAGGGCTAGGCTAGCTGTTTTCTCTTGCTTCCAGCGGGTCATCCCCATGTTCCCTGTGTCCTATGCTCCCCCAAAAGGGTTTAATTTTCCCCGGGTCGCATAAACGTATGCCTTCGTGGATTTAATTTGGCATTTTGTCAGGGTTAGAGGTTATGGTTAGGGTCAGGTTTAGTTGGTAGTGTTAGGGTCTACATAGGCGTATTTGCCGGGGAATTCGGCACTGATTGTGGCAAAAATAACAGACCGGGGAACATAGGTAAGCTCCCCTTCCATCCTTGATGCTAATTAAATGTAAACCAATCTCCTGCTGGCTCTTCCTGCATAAAGGGACATAAGAGAGGTATATGTCATCTCATCTAACCCCCTAATCAAATCAACAACTGACCAAAATTCATACATTTACGTTATGTTTATTAGGAAACATCGAACAAACATTAATCTCTCTGAAGGAGATTCATTGGGACATCAGTATTAGCTTAAGTAACCTCACACCAATGCTAAAAGTTTGATAGCAACTGCAACTTAGAGATGGGAAATACCGGGGAGCTACAGCAATACGAAAGGTCACCTCAGGCTTATAACAAGAGCCACTTTGTATTTAGAGGATAAACATGGAGCCTGTGTTAAAGCTCCCAGACTGCACACAACTCTGAGTTACTTTTCTTATGTTTGGGAGGCTTGCTGTGCAAAGAGCTGTAATATTTTAGGCGTTTTCAGTCAGGAGCCAGAGCTTTAAGTGCCTCCAGACCTGCAGATCACTATTTGGACCACCATTTTTTTATGGATTGCTTTTTGATCCATAAAAAACAACACTGCCAAGAGGAGCCATTATTACGCCTCAACAAGCCAAAGAGCAACTATGTTCTCTACTTAGACATGATGAAAAGCATGCTAAGCTAACATAAGCAGACTTAAATGGAGACTTGGACACCGGAGCACGGTCTTTGGCAGCAATACGTGTTATGATTGAATGGAACAAGACAAAAGAAATCTGCTTCAAATAGGTCAAACACTGTCACGCCAGGAACCCTGACATAGTTGTGCTTTAACAGAGACCGCAATTTGAAAAGACTAAGTTAAGTGTAATCCAATCAGAGTAGCTTTAATAAGATTTTAAGAAGGGGAGATTTCTGTATTTGTTCTGACTTCTGGTTGGTAAGTGAGAAAAAAACGAATCACACTGCTTCTTTATGAACGCTGAGGACCCCATGAAACCTCAAGGGCCTTTGGATCGCTCTACTTCATCCAACATTCAACTGATTGACCTAAAAAAAAAAACAATCAGGAGAGGTTGCAACTTTGGCAAAAGAGTGTTTTTCTGTCAATGCAGATAGTCGTGAGGACAATAGCGTGTTGGTTTTGCTCATGCCAAGCTGTTCTTCAGAAAAGGAGTCAGACAGAGTGTATTTTAGCTTTTTCTAATATGTCTATGTGGAGCATTTTACTGCTTTTGCATTGCTGAACGCCTCACAACAAGAGGGTTCCTGGTTCGAATCTCGGCTGGGGCCCTTCTGTGTGGAGTTTGCATGTTCTCCCCGTGTCTGGTGGGTTTTCTCCGGGTTCTCCGGTTTCCTCCCACAGTCCAAAGACGTGCAGGTGTTCGGTTCATTGATGACTCTAAATCACCCGTAGGTGTGAATGGTTGTCTGTCTCTGTTCGTCTCTATGTGCCCTGCGATAGACTGGCGTCCTGTCCAGGGTGGACCCCGCCTAACGCCCAATGTCGGCTGGGATCGGCTCCCCCACGCGCGACCCCGACAGGGACAAGCAGCTGAAGATGAATGAATGAATATCACCTACAGGATACACTGTTACAACAGTGGCTCAGAGCGAAGCAAGTTCAGACAAACCAAATTTGCCAGAGGAAGTCGGTCTCAAGCTTCCTGGAGCAACAAAAACAGACACGCAGACACACACTACTGAGACATTAAAACTGAATAAACCTAAATATGTTAAATTAGGTATATAATATAACCATAAAAACATGAAAAATATTCCTTATCTCTTATCTCTTGTGGGACACTGTGAACCTGTTCAACCTTAGAAACACACACACACACACATGCAGCCAACGGTCGTGATGAAGCAAAACCGTGCATTTTAAAAGCTGCCTCTTCACTCTTGCATTATTGATTGTTTATTATATTTTTAGCAAGCAGGGTCGTGACGTCCCTGCTCCCACAAAGTTATGTAAGATCCTTATGAATAATACAACGTTTGATGAGAAGAATCACGACTTAAATGCCTCATCAGGAACAGGGGGGGTTGGCAGATGCGATGTGAACATCTGACACGCTCACTGAACATGAATTGTCTCTGTGTTTGCCATGTAATTGAATTATTCACCATAATGGGGAAAGTTTACGATCTAGGAGGGAACATGGCTGGAAGCGAATGGGTTGAAATTGTTTTACTGGGGGGCCACCCAAGGAACTATCAAAATACTTAGCAGGACTTCATCAGAGACTATTGTAAGGTGTTACCTGGGTCTTAGCTGGTGTTTGTGATTACAAGGTTCTGCCGAGGGGAAGTTGTTGTTGTTCTCTTTCTTTCCATTTCTTTCTCTCCTTTTTTCTCATGAAAACCACAGGAGGTGTGAAACACCAGCATGAGCTCACGCTGCACGTGGCCTGCTAGCTTCCTCTCCGCAGGATGTTTTGTGTGTGCGCTTGTTTCACCGCAATATGCCAATGTGCATGTGTTTTCAATTTGGGTTTATGGAGTTGTTTTTGTCCATCAGTGTACATTACACACAATTTACAATCCCTCAGCAATGGGAGATTACCTCCACGCAGGACTCTGAATTACATGCATTAGCGTCTCATTGCTCCCCCGTCACTTCCCTTGTCTGCCTTCAAACAGGAAGAAGGAAGAAGTGGAGTCAGGTTATCAGGTGCCACATCAAAAATGTCAGATATCACAGCTTATCTTGACAGACATGGGCTCACACGCAGACACACACGTGCAATCATGATCTTGCAGATGCACCCTCTGATGTTGTTTCACTTCTCCAGGCCTAAAAATAACTTTCTGTCTAAACCTGAGCTGAACCACAGAGGGGGGTATTATTTGTGCCCAGCGTGGCTGACAGAAAGCTGGAAATTCCCATAATTGTACAATACATGTTATCAATGACAACTGTTTTTTAAAGAGAGGTTAATCGCTGGTAGAAGTCCATATATTGTTATTGTCTTCATCAAGGTTTAGGTTTCATTTCTCCCCTTTCAGTCTGCACCCACACTGAAATGGGTCTCAAAATAGGACTTTTTATTCTTTTACTTGACTTTATTTTTCTCCTGATACCAGTTTCTTCTACCATCATCATCATCATCATCATCATCATCATCATCATCATCATCATCATCATCATCATCATCATCATCATCATCATCATCAGCAGCAGCCGCAGCAGAATTGGGACATTGATATTTGACAGGAAATTTAGCAGAATCTCTTTCCCAAATATACCAAAGTTTAAATAAAATGGAAGGTTCCAGGTTCACATCCCTGCTGGGGCCCCTTTGTGTGGAGTTTGCATGTTCTCCCCGTGTCTGCGTGGGTTTTCTCCGGGTTCTCCGGTTTCCTCCCACAGTCCAAAGACATGCAGGTGTTAGGTTCATTGATGACTCTAAATCACCCGTAGGTGTGAATGGTTGTCTGTCTCTGTTCGTCTCTATGTGCCCTGTGATAGACTGGCGTCCTGTCCAGGGTGTACCCCGCCTCACGCCCGATGTCAGCTGGGATCGGCTCCATCCCCCCGCGACCCCGACGGGGACAAGCGGTTGAAGATGATTGAATGAATGAATGGAGGAAGAATATGCTCTTATTCATTCACTTCCGTGCTAAATGTGTCAAGTGAGGTGAACGGAAAAAGAAAGAAAGTAAACGGTTCCAGATTTCCCAGTCGCAGCGCATTAATAATCATATAAACCTAGACGTCTTTTCTAAATGAAGCATTAATAGCCTTAATAAAATCTTATAACATTAGCAGCCGGACGGCTTATTGGTTAGAAATATGGCTATTTTAAGGACCTGTGTGACGCCTGTTGTCCTGACTTGAACTGTTACACTAAATCAGGAGAGCCCTCATGGCACTTCAGTGGCGCCCTTGAGCAAGATTGAAAGAAATGAACAAACTTTCTTAGAGGTTTCCAAGCACCGTTTCCCTTCATTCATGACCAGAGAATTACTTCTCTCTCATTATTTCTCTGGAACGAAAACGAAGCAATTCATAAATGCATTCCACCTGACTCAACCAGGGACCATTTAATGAATTCAGGGATGTTACTGGCTGAAATTCGGGAAATACCAGCCTTTTTACTCTGCAGCACACTGAGGTTCAGCAGGCCAACATCTTCCCATCTCTACTGTGGGTGGAGGGAACAGCTGCCGAACACACTTTCTCATACTTTCTCATCCACGTAGGAAGAATTCAGTTCTGAGAAGAAGCAGCAACATTTGCCAGGTTCCTTTTTCCACATTTCCTTTGTATAAAAACAGGCGTGTTATGGATTCCACAGGTGGCCTCAACTCGCTCCCACGACCCCTCAGATCCGATCAGGGAAGGGCTGTGTGTGTGTGTGTGTGTGTGTGTGTGTGTGTGTGTGTGTGTGTGTGTGTGTGTGTGTGTGAGTGTGAGTGTGAGTGTGAGTGTGTGCTGCTGTCTACCTATCTCTGTGAGGACTAATTTGAATGTTTGAATTACATTTTTGGAAAGTAAGACCATTTTGTTAGACCAAGTGTTTGGAGTTAGGTCCTCTATGTTCTTCTTTTTTTATGCTTGAGATGTGATTAATATTACTCATATACTGTATACTACCATTAGTCTTCTGAATTATAAAATGTGTAGCCTTAAAAACATCATCAATATATGTCATTTTATCGCAACTGTTATTACCACTTCTCATCATTGATCATATTTACCACCATTATTATTATCATTGTAATAGTCTATCACCTTAGCTGTGCTTGTTTCTAATATTCTACTGTATTACAAGTTTTTTTCTCGTTACTATAGATATTATTATAGTTACTGCACTTTTGCGGTTGCTTGGATCTCAGGAAGTGTCTCTCTGTCTGTCTTTTCTCTCTTTCTCTCTCCCTTTCTTCCTCCCTAACCGGCTAAGACTGATGTCCGTCCTCCATAGAGCTGGGTCTGTCTGATGTTCCTGCCTGTAATAGGAAAGGTTTTCGTTGCCACCGTACTCAATGGGGTAGTTGTTGGGTCTGTGCAAATCATAAATAAGTCATAGAGTGTGTTCCATACCTGCCTTGTAAAGTGTCCTGAGATAACTTTTGTTATGTTTTGGCACTGTAAACAAAATTTAACTGAATTAAATTAAAGACATCAGTGACAAATTGCTGCAGCACAAAGGGCACGCTGCTAGGAGACGCTAGTTTTGATGACGCAACTCAGACTACACTACAGCTTTACACCATTCCAACCCATGGACACCTGCACTATTGTTTTCAGGGATCCCTCCAACAGCAGTGCTTGCGGGGCCTTATAGGAGGAACAAGCTATGCGGCTAAGCTACCAGGTACCTAGTAAGCTAACCTGTCTTAGCCTTCTCTCTGGTTGTCTTCCTTTTTCAACTTCTTCAGCTCACTCCAGGTTAGGACTTATGATACAAGCTTTAAACCCCTAGACCACACCATTTCACAACACTAAGAAATGCATCATGTAAATGGGGCTGCTGGCAAGTGCAGAAACACAAACTTGCAGATGTGCGTGGTAGGAATTCCTTATCTCAATGCCTGCTAGGGTGAATTAAAAGTGCTTATAATTAATTTTTTTCCCCTTAATAAAAATAAACTATGTGTATGTTATGGAAATTATTTTTGTTGCCAAAATAATTATTACCTGACTCTGCAGTCCCCCTCAGGTCTACAGCGCATAGATCATAGCAACTTTCACTGTTTTGGTTCTCTCTCAGCGCTCTTATCAGTGTTCTTTTGAGATGCATTAGGCAGCTATTTAAACCCACTGTATGCTGCCTGACCATGACAAAACTATGGAAAGATAAAGTTTATGAAACTACATTTCAATAAGTCCATTTACAGCTCGTTTCAGCTGCCTTCAAATTGCCAAAAAAAATCAGTCATTGCAGGTTTAATGTTGAGAGAGACACACAACCTGGTGATAAGACTCTTTTCTTCTCTGGCAGCACACATTTGGGGATATCCCCCTTTGCTATTCCTGGTTTTTCTATAACCATTTGCCTCTCACTCCTTTCAAGATAAAACCACCTTATGAAGGACAGGAGGGAACTTCCATGGAAGCTACAGGACAGGGTATACCCCAGCTGCAGTCATTTTCCAGGATTAAGTTTCTCATCACACTGTCTGAGCCTTAGTTACACTAAAACTTCTTCTTGTCTAGAAAAAAGGGTATTTATGTGTTTGAAACATGTTTGACTGACGGGGAATGAGAGAGGGAGAGAGAGAGACACACACACAAGCAGAGACAGACTCAGGGTCTGGCTTTTGGCCTCTGTACTGTATATTCCAGTGGAGGTTGCACATTCCTGAGAGCAGACCACATGATGGAGGGTTGGGGGGGGGTGAGATCGAGAGTAAGCATTGTTGGGCTAGATCAGATGAGGGGGCTGAGTGCCGTAACATACTATCTATGTGTAGCATTTCCTTCCTCAGACAAAAGGCGCTGCAGACACGAGCAGAGAGCTGGACCCAATTCAATTCTACACTGAACCCGTCAAAAGCTTTGGCAACGGAGAGATAAGCGCAAAAAACACTGAATAGTAATATTCACTCGCACAATGATAGACATAAGAGGAGTCTATCTAGGTCAGCTGAGGCATCCCTTGAGGTAAACTTCTCAGACTGAGTCCACAGGGCTGTAAAGTCGCCTCGTTCCTTGACTGGACAGGAAACAGGAAGTTGCAGAGGAAGAGACCTCTATCAAAAGAGCCTTAGAAAGAAGCGGTGGGGGCTGGGGAAGTGCCACAACAAACTGCCCAGACAAACACACACAGACACAGAATCTCCCCTACAGCTGAACACTCAGCTACAATATGCGTTCTTAAGACTGACTGGAGTTTACAGCCTCTACTCTACCTTTTGAGCATGACTAGAGCATTAAAAATGTGTTTAAAATGTCCAGGTGACTTCAATGTTTGGCATCATACCGGGGTATACCAGTTACAGGTCAGATAAATCAGTTTTTAGATGTTGTGGTAGCTAAAAAGGTCACCTCAGCAAGTTTGTAGGGTACGATGAGCCTCTCTCCGACAGTCACCGTCTTCCTGGTCGTCAGCGCTTCGAGCAGCATCTCCTCTTTGACCTGCAGAGGAAACAAACAAGGGTTTGGTGTCACTTAAATGACTCACAACATGGCGAGCATTATACAGCGCCACTGATCATTAAAAAAAGTTAAGCTGAAGAGAGCTGTGAGAATGATTTTGGGGATGTTCTTTATGTGATGAAGTCATGGGAACTGCGTAAGAACAAAAACATGCAGCAATGATCCAGTCCAATAACGTCCCAGGGAATTATTTTATTAAAAGGGATTCCCCTAAAATGTAACACTGCACTTCCATGAAGCTGGAGGACTCACAGGAGACAGATTTTAAAGATGAATGGTCAGAATTTGAGCAGCAGAAGACGAGACGTCAAGACTTTTAGTTGCTTGTATGGCTCCAAACAACACAGAATCCTACATTTCCCATGATGCAACTGTCTTGCAACTGATAAATGTCAATGTATGTCAAACTGCAAACACACTATTTGTAATGCAGGCTTTACATGCACTGTTTTCACAGAATAAGTGCTACTTTACATGACATAATTAAACAATTACCTTTAACTTTAAACATCCTCCTTTAACCCTTTAAAGCGAGGTGATACACTCAAGTGTGTGTGATCAAGACACCAAAACTCTACCAGGAAAGCTTTCTTGCAGCCAACTCCAATCACTGAGTAAAAGAACGTTTTTATAGTTTAAAAGAGGAAAACAATTCAGAAGAAATGCGCTTTAGATTTGCTTTTAACTCAATGAAACATATATTAAGTACTGTCTACAAGGTACAAAATATTACTTTAAATATATATAAGATATCACCTGACACCGGGTCATGACAGACGAGATGAGGATATGCTGCAACAGTATAATGTTTGAACCACCAACCGGATGAGACATGGGCCAAACTAAAAACATCAAATACATTTTTCCAGAAGATGTTTGCTATCATTTTAGTTTTTCCCATGCTGGTGTTCGTTCAAGTGTTATTGTTTCGGATAAGTTTGGTTTGAATAAGTCATGTGATGCTGTGAAAATGAGGTGAAATGGCTAACAGTGGTGATTGACTCGTGATTGGTCGGGCGAGAGTGTGGGCGGGACTTTGATTTGGCCTGCCATGCAGAATCTGGTTGAAAGATGGGAACATGGCGGCACCTATTTCCGCTGACCATTTTTTACAGTTAGATGAAGTGGAGACGCATCGTCCATCTTTAAAACGAGGTGATTATTTAATTCAAATATCTGGATGTAGTAGATCATTGTTGGAAATATTGCAAATCAGTTTGTTTGGAGGAAGAGGATTTATACGTAATTTATCAGGCATTTAAAAACAGACATTTTCTCAACTGACTTTCCAGAAAATCTACAATATCAAGATATACTGTACATTACCATGACGACAGAAGATTTTATCCATATCGCTCATCCCTAACTGACCCCTCAATCTACTAATCTGATGCTATAATAACTCTGCTGCTTCTAACTAACATCTGACCAAGATTAACACGTAAAGGTTGCTCTCTGCCCCCTCCCTCTCTCTCTCTCTTACACACAAGCACGCACACACACAACAATACTTTGCGGCGAGTTCTCACACACTCTAAACTCCAGACAAACCATTTATAACAGAGCCACACTGGAAGAAGCAGATGTCACCACACACATACACATCTCCTCCATCTACAGGGATTACGGGAGTGGGCGGAACAGCTGTTTCTTAGACCGTGTGTATGTGAGTGTGAGTGTGTGTGTGTGTGTGTGTGTGTGTGTGTGTGTATACATGTGACAGCATGTCTATGTGTGACTGACTGATGTCTTCATGTATAAAAGGCAAGGGTGTTAATGCTAATAGTTAATACCATTATGGATCTAGTTTTGTCAACTGGCTCCTTTATAAAGGCTTTGACATAAACAGAGAAGCATGTGTGTGTGTGTGTGGCAGTGTGTGTGTGTGTGTGTGTGTCGGTGTGTGTCGGTGTGTGTCGGTGTGGTAGCATAATCAGACTTTATTTCACACCGCCTGGTAATCCCTCCACTAAGAGCAAAGCCTATTCTGCAGCCTGGTGATTGGTCTTTAGCCGGTACATTTCCATGTATTAGTAGCTTGGTAACAGGCTCACTGCTCCATCTATGATCACAGCTCTAATACCATAACACACACAAGTTTGTAAGCACCAGTTTGGGGTCAGTGATTCTGTTCTCAAATTAACCCCATGTTTTTTTTTTTTCCATGAAGACCTTAAGTCTGATTCTGAGCAAATCTTAAGCTCTAACAGATGTTTTCTATGTCTGTAAAAGCAAAACACCAACATTGATAAATCCGGAGCACCACCTTTCTCCTTTAATGCACCAATCACAGCGATGCATGACACTCATCTCTCTGGTCTATGCAGGTCTTTGCTATATGCTGCAAACACCAAAGCCATGTTTTAGTGTGATTTAAGCAGAAATGTTCAGTATCCTGATCATGCAAACAGTGTTTTCATTTAAATTGCAAAGCCTAAAAACACTTAACAAGCAGCTCAACATCACTGCCACCTACTACATTTATTTCAAAGTAATATTATAATGTGATTTCAGTTTAAGTAGCAGTCACCAGATTTAGCGAACTTTAGCTCTGCTTCCATAATTCAGTTCAATAAAATGTTATTTATAGTGCCAAATCATAACAAACGTTACCTCAAGAGACTTTATTTATGATTCACTGAGACCCGACAATTCCCCCATGAGCAGAAAAGAGTCGCACTAGCTTTAATAAAAAGAAGTAGTAATTATTATAGATGCAAATGCATTGCAAAATTTAAATGATGAAAAAATTGGCAAAATAAAATGCTAATTTATGCCTGTTTCCATCGAAATCACGGCCGTTACATTCAATAGAAAATGTGCATTAAAACAGGTGGATGATTTCCTACAGTTTCCTGCTTATGATCCTTAATAAAACCTTCAGACACCAATAAACTTGATATTGAATATTTGAAAAAGATTGGAATTACTCTGGAATTTAGGAAAAGGACGGAAAGTTAAACAAAAACTGGACAGGATTTTATCAAAATGTACTTGCCTTCATCAGTTTGTGACCAATGAACAATATTACATGCTACAAAAATATGTTTTGATCATTTATATACCATCAACATATTCAGGCCTGAGTGGGATTTGTTCGAGCGTCTCTCTCTGGACCGACTACCAGTTTGCACAAGAAAGTTTCTGGCCTGTCAGCCGTCCATCAACTCCTACGAGCTCCGACTTCCTCTTCCAGTTCCACCTCCACAGGAAACAGGAAGTCCTGATTAGCTTCATTCTTATTCATGCATCAATCCTCACTCGTGCCAGTCAGCTCTCCTTCTAAGAGGTGCTTCACATTAGTGTACCACGGTAAGAGTTCACATCCCATCCTGTCTAAACTGTTATTTTACATATCAAAGCAAAGTACGGACTGATCCAGCATCGGTTATTCGTGCAAAATAAGACCTCACTCAGAGCCATGGATGTTCTTTAGCGGAGCTTTCCCTTGAAGCAAATCCAGCTTCGATGACTCACACAAACCTCAAGAACCGACATGTATTTCAGCCATTTAGCAGATTCTCTAATGCAAAAGGTCTTTAATAAAGTCATGCATCACCTACAAAACATAAGTGCTTTTAATGGTAACAGCGCTCACGTTGTAAATCATAGTGAATGCGTGCTTTTCTGGCAAGTTACAATTCAATTAAAGGCAACTTTTTAACCCTTTTCTAGCCAATTTCCCAATATTTTTCACAGATGCATGTCAAAATTGATTACAATCATTTCCTGGAAAACAAATGAACGAAACCATCACATATTTTGTAATTGTCTGTCCCTCAGCTCCACTGACTCCTCATTGGTTGACCCTTCTTTGGTTCCACTGAAACATTATAGTTTCATCCTGACCGGAGGAACATTTTCTAATTCTTAGTCTCAGAACCCCTCTTTTTATTTAAGAACTAGAAACGATCGTAGTTCTTTTGACGCCATTTTGAAAAAATCTTCATAGCAACATTTCCACTTCGCCCCAGATGATGTAGAGCAAGGGTGTCGAACTGATCCAGTAAAGGGCCGTGTGGCTGCAGGTTTTCATTCCAACCAAGCAAGAACACACTTGACTCGACTTACTCAATCACCTGAACTGTCTTCACACAGTTGATTTGTTGGACCAGGTGTGTTTTCGATTGGTTGGAATGAAAACCTGCAGCCACACGGCCCTTTACTGGATCACTTTGACACCCTTGATGTAGAGGAACATCAGCACCAATCGCAGACTGCAGTGTTTCCAGCTCCACCTTTTACCTCAACAGAAGGGTAACGAATAAACGGAAGCGGATCAATTGGTACCATCCACAACTTACGAGGATGGAAATGGAAAAATAACCGTTCTGATGTGTAACCAACTGAACTGAACCAGACTGCTCGGTGGAAATGAGGCTTATTTCAGAGTAGGCACTTCTCCAGCACAGGAGGATCCTTGACCGGTGGTGATTGGTCAAACACATGAGCCAATCCAGTACTACTTTTTAAAGACTGTTAGCTGAACAACAGTTCGCAATGAAAGAAATGGAAGAAAACAAGTACAAATGGAACAACAGTGAAGTACTGAGCATTGTGTACAACCACATATTGACTTGTCAAAGTGAAATATGAGAATGAAGTGGCGCCATAAGTTGCGTTCGTACTGGCGTTGCAAAGTCAGAGAAAAGGCCTTTGACGTTATTAGTTCTTGGTCGGAAGTTCCCCACTGGGCAGTTTCTCTGAGGGGGAAGTTTTTGGTCCGAACACGCCTTATGTTGCAGCAGGAATGTTGCCAAATGAAAGAGATCAGATGTTCTTTCAATGGGACACTTTGTTTGTTTGATTTCATTAGGATGTGTTTTAGTTTTTCTTCTTTATTCTTCTTCCCTTAAAGACCGTTTTATATGTCCCTGGGGACAAATAGCCATTGCACCAACTAACAGACATCCAAATAAACTTGAACTTAAAACACTAACCCCGAGCATGTGGCCAACATGTGGCTGAGCTCACGTCACAGCCCCTCTGGACCTCTGGAGAGTCAAAGAGCCCAGTCTGGATGTTAAAGGGGAACCCTGGCAGGCTCTCTACAGTCATAACATCCCCGCTGTGCTGTTGACAGGAGTCTCCGGCACACTTCGGACATTGTTTTGTCAGCAACTCAACAAGCACATCCGGCTAATCGTTGAAGTTAGCAGGGACTGGGAAATGCCACCAACCCTCAATCCCAAGGTAAATCAGAACAGCATGTGGAGGTTTGAGCTGTCCTCACAGTGCACACTGATGAGTGTGAGTGTGTGTGTGTGTTTGTGTGTGTGTGTGTGTGTGTGTGTGTGTGTGTTTGTGTGTGTGTGTGTGTGTGTGTGTGTGTGTGTGTGTGTGTGTGTGTGTGTGTGTGTGTGTGTGTGTGTGTGTGTGTTTGTGTGCGTGTGTGTGTGAGTGCGAGTGTGTGTGTGTGTGTGTGTGTGTGTGTGTGCGCGTGTGTGTGCGCGCATGTGTGTGTGTGTGTGTGTGTGTGTGTGTGTGTGTGTGTGTGTGTTTGTGTGTGTGTGTGTGTGTGTGGTCTGCACTCAGTGTCAAGAATGAACTCAATTCAGCACATCATAAATCTTTTGAAACGCTGCGTGGCACATTTAACCCATGTGAGGAAATGTTTTTCCATGTCTCTCATCCTCGTGTGGACGATTAAGAGTCCAAAGCAGTCTAAACCTACAGACCAGACTGATTAGTGTGTGTTGGATAATTATACAGTGTGCATGGATCAAAGCCTCAAGAATTGCTGTTTGTGCTGTTTTGTTTGTGTAATAATACAACAGAAAAGAGGTTGTAAAAATACAATATTAAAAGAACTCAAATCATGAGAAAGAGGAACAATACAGCGTGAAACTGTCTATAATGCACGGATACTCTCTATTTTCTACTGAGCTTCATTTGAACTTCATTTACTGAGACAAAGTGCTGCCACTGAGCAAACTAGTCCGCTTGCAAATATGCCATTAGACAAGTAATGATTCTATTGTTTAGGCAAGGATGTGACTGGAATAACTCCGACCGTCGAACACACTTTAGTGAGTGACTGATGTTCACATCTGTCAGGAAAAGGCAGAAATCGGGGGCATGAGAGCAGCACTGGGGCGGCTTTTTGTAATTGATTCCAGTGAGAGTGAAGTGTTTCGCTAGCTTCTTTTGGTGTTGCCAAGAGCCTGGCATTTGCCCCTCATGTTTTTTGCGCCTTGTGGTTTAGTTTTGCAGCAGCGCCCTGAACGCCTTGCCTCGTGAGACCATCCTGATCTCGTGAGCTCCCTTGTATTTAACTCGCAGATCAGTCTGGTAACTTGCGGCAGAGAAAATTTTGTGAAGTTAGCCAAGCGACCGAACCAATCAGTGTTGGTTTTGAGGCGGGTCGAAGTGTGACGCAATGAAAATTGACAGTTCAGTTTCTAGGCTCCGGGTATCCTGTGCAATGTCTCCCACCCTCTCTACGACACACTGGCCCAGCAGAGGAGCACCTTCAGCAGAAGACTCCTCGTACCCAGATGCACCACAGAGCGCCACAGGAAGTGAGATGAGCGCAGCTATCGAGCAAGCCGCTCGCTAACGCTTTTTTCTCTTGGATCCTTCTGTTGGAATATGGACCGGGCACCTGAAATTGTGCCTTTTATCTGTAGATTTGCGTAACACAAACGGAAAGTATCATTTACAGACATTTTTTTTAGCACGCTGTTAGCACGTCATACGCTTTGTTGATCTGATTGGTTGATTTGGCCGGGATGTCAGTGATAGACAGATGGTTTATCCAATCAGCAACCAACTATATCGCCCCTTTATGCTGAGCAAATGCAAATCAATCCATCTGGTGCAGGGTGCAGGTTACAGGCTGCTGAACACCTTGAGCTAAAAAGAAAAAAAACAACTTAAAAAGCACCCAATATCATTTAGCTTCACAGCAAAATAACGTCTGAGGACAGGGGAATTTGGCGGTCGACTCGTAGCAAGAATACTTAAAAGACGCAGTTAGAACCGTTGTGGCTGATCAGCGCGTCTTCAACGAAAAAAAAACCCTTTTGTGTTAACCTGCAAAATGCACTCTCACTCACTTACTGTCTGATCGGGAATCTGCAGCAAAGCCATGTATGGTTCACAAATGATCCCATCAAACAATCATGAAGCATGTCTCAGTGTCTGGTATGTATTTATGATCTAATTCAACATTGCAGCTTCCATTGAGAGAACAACAAGGATCCGTTGTTGCTGGTGGGAAAGCTCAGCTACGAAACAGCCCGGCATCACAAGAGGTCTGAAAATAGCCTCAACACAAACAACACTTTGTGTAAGCCCTGGATGGCTGGACGGCGTTTTGGGACCTGAAGCACCTCTTAACTTCCGCTGTCACCACGGGCTGTGCTTGTATCCAGAGAGTCCTCAACTCTCTAAACGGCTTTTTCAAAAGCCCCATATGGGAGGTGAACTCCGGCGATAGGAATTTAGAAAAGAAAAAAAAAAACACAAAGCAAAAAGAAAACTGGTGTTTAAATGGATGCTGCTTTATTTTTTTTTGAAAGTTCACTAAGTCCGTGGAGTCTTAAGTATCTCCAGTGGGCATGTAATGGAATAACTTTGGGAGACAAAATGGCAAAGAAAGTATTTAGGGAGAATAAACAAGCCTTGTGGTAAAGCCCTGCTCCAATCCTTCATTTTTATTATCCTTCAAAGCGTTTAGAGTTTTGCATTTCAGCATAAAGTCAACGAGACAAAAAAGTCTTGACCTCTGACGCTTCGAGACTTTCCGATGAAAACTGCATCATCGTTAAAGCTGAATATCTACCACTCGCCGTACCTTAAAATGTGCTGATGTGCTTGAACTGGTGACACTTGAACGTGAATGCTATGAAAAGGCTGCGTCGTGCTGCTCACCTCTAGCAGCTCTGAGACGATGGGCAGGACCTCTGGGTTGCAGATGTCGATGGAATCGTCCCTGTAGGTCTTCTTCTTGTAGCGGATGTTTCCCAGGTGGAGGATCGCTGACAGCAGGGAGAAGATCCTGAAGCAGAAGAAAAGGCACTTTAGCAAAAAAGGCTGCTGAGTCTTACTGTGAGCATGTTTTACAATAAATCAAAACCGTTTCTGGGCAGAGATCCTTGACCAGGAGACCTAGGACGTCACTCTTATGCATTACATGTGTTTCATTAAATATGAACCTGACAGCTATTCCTTTAAATTTATAAAGAGCAACATAAAAAGCTAAAGTAGAGGCATGTTTTGTGAGAACATTAGACAAAGAGTGGGAGTACTTACAGAGGGGTTTGCTCGTTTTCAGTTTTTTTACGTGCCGTCTCTAAACCAAATCTGCAGAGCTGGTAATATGCTCCCACAAAAATGTAACGTGATACATTTCTGTACATTCATTCTACTTAGCAACCCCTCTGACCCTGATTCCAACAGACAGGGGCTGCGGTTCGGTTATGATTTATATAAAATAACAGTTGTTGACATCACGCGGCTCGTCTTACTGTTTGCGTGTGCTGGGTAAGAAGCCGACCATCTCCATAGCCAGCTGCAGCCGCTCAAAATCATGTTTCAGATCCTCTCCTTCTACTGTGAAGCAGTCCTGCTGGTGTCAGGTGGAAACGCGCGCGCGCACACACACACACACACACACACAGAAAAAAGAGAGGAAGAGAGGGGGGACATCAGCATCACACAGGATTTTATATGAGTTTACACACATAAACTTTACTAACGGTGCTTAATAATGATCAAAACGATTCCATTCAGATGGTGAAGACTTGGCGCTTTGTGGAGCTAATGGAGGGTCAGTGTGTGTGTGTGTGTGTGTGTGTGTGTGTGTGTGTGTGTGTGTGTGTGTTTGTGTGTGTGTGTGTGTGTGTGTGTGTGTGAGACTGAGCAGGGTTTCCTTCAGTATTGCAAAAGCTTCACTGGGTCTGCAAAAGTATCTTTTTTTGTTATTAAATCAGAGGTAAAACAGAATAATTATTTTGCAAGTTACAAGTAAATCTCAAGACCAGGCCCAAGTCAAACATAACAAGGCTTGAGTCAAGTCCGAGTCCTAAACTTAGGGTTTCGAGTCCTGCTGTCATCGTGCACCTTTACAAAATTTAACAAAGTTTGTTGTTGTTGTTGTTTTTTACAGAACTAAGTGCTTTTCAAGACTTTGTATTGTCATAATAAAGGCATGTCTTGATATTCCGCATTGGTTTTTCAGTGGTTGTATAAGTGATATATAATGTTTTTGTAACAGAGACACAACATTGCTGAACTTATTTATTTTACACTGCTGTCTGCGTCTGTCTGTTTAGTCTGTGTTTAGTTTTATGCTACAACTTGCAACAGAGTTTGGAAAACTCGACAAACTTGTTTTTCATGTTGTCATGTGACTGGACCCTAAAAAGCTTCACAGTCACATTGCCTGAGTGACCAGATGTGTCTGCAGACAATCGATCTATGATATCCTATCGTTGAATGTGAGACCGTCAAGTCCTTCCAAGTGAAGTCGTGAGTCACCGATGCTGCAGTCAAAGTCAAGTTGCAAGTGTTTTAGATTTTGTCAAATTGAGTCGATCAGATTCATGACTCAAGTCTACACGTCGCTGCTCCGACAACAAAGGCCGCACATCTTTAAAGCTCTAATCTCTAAATCTTGAAATCGATCACAGAAGACTACATGTTGTCATGGTGACTCAGCTCAGCAGACAACTGACATATCAATCAAATCGTGTGTTCGCTTTGAAGTGATGAGAAAAATATTCTTCCTCAGTCGAGGAAACAAATGCAAATCGCCTCTTTAACAAAGTTTCAGGGGAAATCCTGCTAAGTGAAGAAGTGAGACACTGATATCATAGTGTTTGTAAAGAGGGGAGAGGATGTGTATACAGTGACTGTGCGTGGGTGTGTGTGCGTCTCCTCAGGCCCTCGGGTCGGTCAGCGTGTCTCTGCTCCGGCGGCGAGCCTCTCTCAGGCTGTAATTAGCACATACCACAGCGAGCGGCCAGCGAGAGAAGACACAGGAACCCATAATCCACGCTCTGGATTGCCTCTTCTAGGCTGTAACATTCAACACTCCTCTCTGCCTCGCCATTGTTTTCTTTTGGCTCAGAGCTCGTCAGGAACTGTAGAGCCAACAATCAGAAAAATTTCCCCGGCGAGCTCCTCCAATTGCAACAAAGGGGGTTTGGGCCGTCTCGAGCTACGGCGAGACCCGCGAAAAGCCATTTTTTTTAAATTGCCGGGTATGTTTGACCTCAGCGCCAAAGCAGCACAATGTGATACGTTGAAGGAAGTTGAGAAAATAAAGAGATCAATTTTGGCCAGTTGAGAGGGAATACTTTGGGCGAAAACCAAAACCGTAGCTGTTGGTACCTCTTCTTGAGTGCAGTAAAGGGATGATTAGGAAACAATCTGTGCTTCTTATTTTAAACAAAGACTCTTTTCTCACCATAACTTGAAATTGTAATTGTATGCCAGTTGCAACACTCTTGGTGCAGGCTTACACTGAATGGAGTCAAGTCAGGAGTCCAGCTGATGCATCACATTGAGCCTTTTAACAGATCTCTCATGAATCCAGTTAAAAGTAAAATGCATCAGTCAAGGCTTTTTCTATTACTTACCATGACTTAATCATGATTCATGTTGTCCAGGATGATTTTTGCGCCAAAAGCAGCATGCCACCCCGTCACCAGACATTCCACACGACCAAAAACCATAGACACCCAAACAGGCACAAAATGCAAAAACCCCACAGCCGCAGAGGCACCAGAACCAAACACCCGACGGCACACATCAAATGCAAACATCCAGAAAATGTTTGGTCTTTGGGATCTTTAGTTAAATACGTGCAATCGCATTGTTTTATCTGCTATTTTCAGCTGCACATGTTGAATCTGGAAACTTGTGTGTCACCTCTTAAAGTGCTGGGTGTCTCTATTTACTGCAGCGTGCCCTCCGCACATTGACCAATGGGAGCGGTCAAGGGTTAAAGAGGCCCAAAGGGTTGGTCAGACGCTCAGACAGCTGTCAAGAGCTCCTGAGATTTCTGTTTGTGTGTGTGTGTGTGTGTCTGTGTGTCTGTGTGTTTGGGTGTGTGTCTGTGTGTCTGTGTGTTTGGGTGTGTGTGTGACATCATCTCCTTGGACGGTGGGGTCACAGACTGATGAGGTCATTGCCAGACCCTTGAGGGAGACAATGTGTCAGCAAACAGCGAGACAGGACGGTTGTGTAAGGAAAAAATATGACAGGGAGGAGCCGAGGGGAAAAAGGAGTACAGAGAGAGAGGGGGGGGGGGGGAGAAGAAGAAGAAGAAGAAGAAGAAGAAGAAGAAGAAGAAGAAGAAGAAGAAGAAGAAGAAGAAGAAGAAGAAGAAGAAGAAGAAGAAGAAGAAGAAGAAGAAGAAGAAGAAGAAGAAGAAGAAGAAGAAGAAGAAGAAGAAGAAGAAGAAGAAGAAGAAGAAGAAGAAGAAGAAGAAGAAGAAGAAGAAGAAGAAGAAGAAGAAGAAGAAGAAGAAGAAGAAGAAGAAGATTTAAGGGTCAATGTAACTGATTATAATACTACTACTAATAATAATAATAATAATAACAGTGTGAAACCGTGATACTATATATTCTCATTCCACTGCAACCCCAGTCCTATAAATATGCTAATATAATAATATAGAATAGAATAATGATGAGGAGGCTTTTCTGCAGGAGTCATTTCAGAAACATCCACATTTATATATTTGGGGTCATCATTGGAATCCATTGTAATTACTGGGAATCTAAAGTCCCTTTCAAGCATACAGGAGGAGGGGAGGATTACGTTTTTAAAAGCAGCTTTTTGGTTGCGCTAAAAGTGCTTAAAAAAAAGAGCGAGTGTCCTCAGGAACCCTTCCCTGGATAAAAGAACAATTTAAAGAACTGGGGGAGACAAAGAGCCAACGTCGAGAGGAAACACAGGTAGATAAGTCGTATTCACACTCCCCGTCTCTCATGTCGAGTGTTTGCTCGCCGGCAAAGTCAAAGTAACATAATCTCCTATTAGCAGATACTGAATCCCTTAACCACACAACAAATCCCAGTGACCAAACATTACTCACTTCAGGTGGAGACGGCCTCAAAGAGCGGGGAAACGGCAAAACACACACACACACACACACACAGATGGACCACACACTTAGAGGGAAGTTTCAGGACCACATAGTATATTGTAATATAGTGTTTTAAATCTGCGATACTGTACTCCTATTGTACTTTATATTTTGTATTTCTGATTGTGTCTGCGTGGGTTTTCTCCGGGTTCTCCGGTTTCCTCCCACAGTCCAAAGACGTGCACGTGTTCGGTTCATTGATGACTCTAAAATCACCCGTAGGTGTGAATGGTTGTCTGTCTCTGTTCGTCTCTATGTGTCCTGCGATAGACTGGCGCCCTGTCCAGGGTGGACCCCGCCTCACGCCAGATGTCAGCTGAGATCGGCTCCAGCCCCCTCGCGATCCCGACCCCGGGATAATCGGTTGAAGATGAAGATGGATGAATGATTTTTTGTTTTGTGCCGCTGCTACGATGACCTAATTTTCCCTCTGGGATAAATAAAGTTATCTATCCATCTATCTATCTATCTATCTATCTATCTATCTATCTATCTATCTATCTATCTATCTATCCGTCTGTCCGTCCGTCCGTCCGTCCGTCCGTCCGTCCGTCTGTCTGTCTGTCTGTCTGTCTATCTATCTATCTATCTATCTATCTATCTATCTATCCATCCATCCATCCAACTATCTATCTATCTATCTATCTATCTATCTTTGTAAAGTCTGTTACGATTCTTTAAAAAATGTTTTACTAGAAATAACGACTTGTGTGACTTCTAAGTAAGGACATACAAGAACAAACTTAGCTTCAATCTAATTTTTTTCGTCTCTTGATAATAAAAGTTATTATTCAGCTTTAAAAGGACCTGTCCCACGACATAATTAAACTATAATACTTATGATTTTCATTGCCATTTAATGTCTTTTAACTCTTTAATACCTCTTCATATAAGTGGTTATTTTCATAGTTACTGACGGGGTCCGTCATTCCCATGCTGGATTCTCGCTACCTATTGGCACGCGTGTAATCCAGCGTAAATTACTGCGAATGCAAACCCAACATTTCTTACTGTTGCTAGTTCACATTAAAACTGTGTGTTGAGCTTGTCATATGTAGCGGTGAAGGTGGAAATCCTGAACCTTCCCTTTAAAGATGGCGATGTCCAGGTGTGACGGCATCACTCAATCCCCCGACAGCAAAGCATCAAGACCCAAATACTAGTTTAAAGGGATCCCTTTACGTATTAGTTTTAATTGTTTAATCCACATTTAGTTATATATTTTCTATGAAGGATTTAATTTCTTCTCCTCTTCAAATTACCTATTAGTTAATTACCTTTTAGTTAATAAGGCTATCAACATTTCTTTTAGTGTCACATACCTCACTTTAAATGAGATACACCTTCAAAAGTATACGGGTATCTTGAGACAAATACAGTGAAGTCATTACATTAAAGGTATCCCTTTAAACATTGTCTTTACTGAGCTCGACCAGCTGAGGTCAGTTCAGGTCGACTCCGTCTTGAGTCCGTTTCAGTGAAAGCAGGCGTCGGTGGACAGCGGAGAGAGAGAGAGAGAGAGAGAGAGAAAGAGAGAGAACAAGAGCAAGACTGGCACCAAAAACCCAGAGAACCACGACACACCCACTGAGCACAGACGTACACACACAACTCATGTCATCCACATGATACTGACCAGATCGCTCTCATAGTAATTGTCCCAGTGGAGTTTGTGCGATTTCTTTGTCATCTGGAAGCAAGGCAGAGTGGGTTAAGGAGGCAGGGATCACACACAGTAATACGCACACGTACAAGGACGATGACACAAGCTGTTAATGTGTGAGGAAAAAATGACTAACACACGCACACACACACACACGCAAACACACACACACACACAGCTGCAATAACTGAATCCATGATCAAAGATGGCGGAGGACAAGACTAAAAACAATCTTAATTATTAAACATCCAGAGGAATTCCAACCACTTATCCCAATTAACCCACGGTGCATTAAATCTATCTATGTAGACATTTATATTCTGTATATATGTATCCATCCATATATGAATCCATGATCAAAGATGGCGGAGGACAAGACTGGTTTAAATGACACTTTCAGTCGACACTTTGGGGCGACTGTGGCTCAGTTGGTAGAGCGAGTCGGCCAATGTTGCCGGTTCGATCCCCGCCCTGCCCTACTCGTGTCATGGCCGTTGTGTCCTTGGGCAAGACACTTCACCCACCTTGCCTCGAGTGAATGTGTATGACTGCTGTATGTTTGAGGAGGTGGTCGGAGGGGCCGTAGGCGCTGATTAGCAGCCACGCTTCCGTCAGTCTGCCCCAGGGCAGCTGTGACCACTACGTAGTTTGCCACCACCACGTATGTCTGTGTGATGTAATGGAACCTGGACTCTGTGAAGCGCCTTGAGCACTGAGAAAGGCGCTATATAAATCAAAGCCATAACTTCCTTACACTACGTCCTTTCAGCAGTAAAAGCATCAATAAAGTGTAAAAATGCTCCATTACAAGTTTTGCAAGTTCTCCTTAAATTCTTACTTAAGCAGAAGTAGAGAAGTATTAATCATTACTAATGCATCAGGAGGAAGTAGCAGTTTACTGTTGGAGCTGGTAGAGCAGGAGTTCATGTGTCATATTAATGAAGTTGATTTATATGTTTTGTGCAAATTAATGAGCACTTGTAGCTGTTATATAAATGAAGTGGAGTAAAAAAACAAGGACAATATTTCTCTCTGAAACGTATGGATCCCTCAGGTAAAGTAAAAGTATCTCAAAATTGTATTTAAAGGGATAATCCTTGAAAAAGCAATTAATCAGTTTTGATTTCTTTATTTTTTCAGCAAAGTTTTTGATAGTGGAAGTCAGCGATCACACGATGATACATAGTTTAATGCAGAGGTTTCTAAAAATATCAGCTTCACTGTTGAATATTAGGACTCCCTAAAATCTTGGTACTGTATTTCACCCAGATGGGCGTAGTTCTGCAGGACGTCTCAGCCGGTGCTGTCTGAAAATTTTCACAAGTGTTCCCCCTCGTAGGGCGAGTCTTGTTTTGTACAAATAATGTAGATTGATGTAAATAGATGATGACAAAACAAAAATAAGAAAAACTGTTTCAACTAGGCGTGAGGTCTCCTGAAGTTTTAGGCAAATATTAAATATAATAAAGCTAATAAAAAGCTTTTTAGGTATCTGTTTTACCATCTTATCTGAAAAGAGAGACGACCCAGTATCAGGTGTTTGAGGAATCACGTTCACTATTACAGTGTGCTAGTGCTCTTTCCTAACGCTGCTGCATCACATTAAATATGATGCTTATTTAGACATCCAGCTAACACACAGCAACATTAGCATCATTTGGATGGGGATGGGCGTGAATAATCAATTCCTCGCCTTCATGAGGGGACTCAATCTTTTGGGTTTTTTTTTTCTCCTCGTTTCACTTAAAAGAATGTTTTTAGAGCCAAACAGGGCCAGATAAGGTAATGAGTGTTTCTGACTCTGTGTGTGTGTGTGTGTGTGTGTGTGTGTGTGTGTGTGAGTGAGTGTTTTGGTGAGACAGCGTGCGAAGTAACAGGCTGGCTCCTTATTTGTGAAACACAGGCTGCTGGTGCAGAGAAAATGTAGCAGTTTTTTTCAGGAGCATATTTTACAGCTTGTTCCAAAACATTCAGAGCATTTTTAACGTGTTGTGTGGACAGAGAGCGCCGATGTGACGCCACAGTCAGAAGCTTTGCTCGCTGTAAGGAGCGTTCTAAAAATAGATTTCCCCTCTTTGAGGTATCGATCCCCCCCTCGAGTAATTCATGTGTTTACTCGATGTGGGAAAACATTACTCGTGCCCATCTCTATATTTGGAGTCGTGTTTGTGGCCGATTGGTGACTGTAAGCTCTGTGTTTGACCTCAATGTCTGCCTCTGCCTAGCTGCTAAATGCTTCAGTATGCTTCAGTATGTTTGTCAGACAGTTAGCATCTTTGTCCCTGAGCGGTGAGAGTGAATCAGAGCAGTAAAGTTTCAGACTAAACAGCTAAACAAATGAGCCCAAACTCGCTACAAAGCTCCATAAAAATGAGATTCTCTGCAGGATCATCACGATGAGCGACTCCTTTAACTGTCAAATTATTCAAATATATATCGATTTTCTTTAAAGTACTTGAGTTAATGTATTTAGTGACGATCCACCACTGAGAGACGGACACAGAGAACAAAATCCATCTCTGACAGAAGAGAGATAAATATGAATAATTTTATTCCTCTGGAGTTTGTGTGTGTGTGTGTGTATGTGTGTGTGTGTGTGTGTGTGTGTGTGTGTGTGTGTGTGTGTGTGTGTGTGTGTGTGTGTGTGTGTGTGTGTGTGTGCTCAAAGAAATGCACACAAACGCACGCGACCGCCGGCGCCCTCTGCACGAGAGCAAGTCAGCGCCAGATTAACTCCTCCTGAGTATGGCTGTTGCCATGGAAACAGAGCTGCATAGTAACAGGCAGTCGGCAGCAGAAGATGAGGATGCGGGTGGATTGGGGGGGGGGGGGGGGGGGTTGTTGTTGTTGTTGTGCGGATTAAGGGAAGAAAAAAACAAAACTGTTACTTTTTTGGGGAAGTCAAAAGAGAAGAACAAAGGATTTGTTTTTGGTTGTCTCTTGAGTTTACTGCCATAGGAAGAGGGAATATCCTTACAGTCCTCACACATCTGCTGCCAACGCACACAGATGTGCAGCAAAAGATGCACGCGTGTCAGGACTTCTGGCATGTACACAAAAACGCTAACATATGAGAGACACACATACGCAGGGTCAGAGCGTTGGGAGGCGATCCAGCTGTGATAAATGAGAAAAATACGATCCAACAGAGAGAAAAGGAGGGAACGCAGATGCTGAAAAATGTCTTTCATCAGCTTAATTTTTTAATTATTTAATACTTCTTTGGACTGAATAGAAAATGGTTGTTGCCACTACAAATAAAGTCCTTCTATCGCAGTAAAATCGATATATCGCACTGGAACTCATGCTAGAACCACTCGTACGAACAGATTTGTATTTGGCACGTTTGGTTGACCTGAGAGAATTTGTGGCATTCACCAATTTCATCTTATTTTAGATTTTATCTGCATAAACTAAGAGAGGTCCAGACCTGTTGCACGAGCCGTGTGCAGGTCGTCTTCCTTTCTCCACATGGAAAAAACCTCTTAATGCCTCAATGTGAATTTATGAAATTAGTGCCGGGCGGATGAACTGTATCGTGTTAATTTTGCGTTGCTGTAACTCTTCAATAGGCAGCAAAATAGACAATATTGCTTTGTTGTTAATATTGTTGTGGATGAGGCAAGATTGTGAGTGTATCGAGAGAGGACCCCTCTTTACTGCATACACTTAATAACCATTTGTGACACTAATAATTGTACGTGCTGTATATTTACAACATCAGACCACTGAAAGGCATTTTTTTCATGTTCGTTTTGCTCCTGACACTTGAATAAACCACTATAACCCTATATTAAGGTCCAGTCTTTAAAAACAAGACAGAAGTGAACTGTAGGTCAGGATGAGGTGCAGAGATCTTTTAAATTCTTTCTTTAGCTGGAGGATCTTTACTTGTTCTGTTACAACTTAAAACAACATTAAAATGGCTTTTGATTCAATAACTAAAAGACAAACGCCACCACACTGGACAATAAATGTCAATGCTGATAGTAACCTTTGTCATAGCACACATAGTCTTTTTATATGATTGTTTAATTCAGATTTTCTGGAATATTTTGGGTATTGCCTTGTGTTGTTTGTCTGTAACTTGTTGTTACTGCTCCCTATTTTGACCAGTTTACTTTAAATCTATTTTCCGGTTAAAATTTTTCTCATTAGAGCCGACAGCACAAGTACATGCACAAAGACCTTCTCATGATGAAAATTATGCATCATTTTGGAATTTTTAAGAGCCAGGCTGCAAATTGCAGAAATCCCCTCGAATCTTTCCCCTTTTTTCATGTTGGCAGAAACATGTTTTTAATCATCTGACAGGTAACACAACAGAGCAGCATAAGTGTCTCACTGTGCAATGAATATTTCGTTCTCTGCATAGGTGCGTGTGTGTGTGTGTGTGTGCGTGTGTATGTGGACCTGGTTGAGGTAGTGGTATTCCTCAGGTTTGAGCAGGTGAAAGGACTCCCTCTCCTCTTCGCTGGCTCCGGCCAACAGGTAGTAGAAAACATGGTAGTTCCTACAAACACACATGCACAAATAATGAGTTATGATTCTGCAGCACCAAAACACCTTTCCTGTATTGATTTCCATGTCTGAAGCATGTCTAAATAATACCTCCATGACCAGTTTGATGATTTTCACAACTGTCATTCCTCCTGCTGTTAATACAACCCCTTTGAGCTGGGCAACACAACCTCAATTTAACTCTAAGGTAACGTTTCTATAGACTCTTTAAAGTTGTACTCCATAAGATTTGAGGTACGTTGTTTCTAGCGGCCTCTTTGGTGGTAAGCTGTAACTGCAGGTGAGCCTGTTCTTTCAGAGCCTCCATCTTGTTACGTTCATGGTCATTATGTGTGTTAACTATTTTTAAAAAAATCTATTTATGTTGCTCTTTTGTAAATTTTATTGAAAACACATTCACCTCTCTACTTCTGCCCGTCCCCTATATGTGACCCTCTTAAATCTATACACACACACACACATGTTCCTATTACACTTCAGCCTGACTCAAGTAGCCAGTCGTCTTTGAGCAGGTAGAAAAATGATAAACTGCTCATGAAAACATTAGTTGTAATGTTTAGTTTGCATCCAGTGTTAATACCACGATATATAAACAAAGTAATAAAACAATAACAATTTCAGACACAACCAGTGTTGCTGAATTCAGTAACAGTCTCTTGCACCGACCATCAAAGCCATAAAGCCTGACAGCATCACTGGAAAGCTGAGGTCGTTATTTTCTTACTCCTACATGAGCAACCTGACATGAGAGTGGAGATAAGATTTAAGAAAATCTGCAGTTCATCATCAGCCCGCCCGCCTGCCTGCTCCCCCACCCGCCACCACCTCTCCGCTTCAGGTCGGAGCCGCCTGGGGGGTCCCGTCTTGAGTTTCCACCCTATCGATATGGCCGCCAGGGCCTGTCATCAAGGTGAAATAGAAACCCTGGGCTAATCAGGGCAAGAGGGATAAGATGACCGGTGGAGGGTTTTATATTGTTTTTAACCTCCCCGCACAAAACCATCACACTGGCCGGACTTGTGATCCTTCTTTACTGTCGCCTGGGAGAGACGAGCGAGACGTACGCGGACAGAGTCAGACGAGAAGAGAGGGGCGTGTGTTGTCTGAGAGATGAAAATGATTTAGGGATGTGAGTACAGGTGGAAATTCCTCAGCATGTGTTTATGTTATATGTGTGTGTGTGTGTGTGTGTGTTTGTGCGTAGGAGATTTACAGTGTCTGCTAGTGTGTGAACCAAAACAAGAAGTGAGAACAGACAGTGTTGCCGTTACTTAAAACTGCACACATATCCCGATATCTAGAAATAGTTTGGATGTGTAATTAGTATTAATAAACAACCTTGTCCTGTGTGCATTAATGACCAAAGTCAAAAGGAAAGCGGATAGTTTGCAGTGTTTACTTAGAAAGCAAAGGGCAGAGGTCTATTTCACGACGGACACCCGATACACATCCTCAGCCTGCAGAGGAAATGAGTCCGGTTTAGTGTTCAGTTTCTTGGACGAAGAACACTTCTATAGATTTTACATTTTATCTCTCAAACAGCTGGTAATATGGCTCTCAATGTTTCTTCTTTCTTATTTATGGCTGCACCAGGGCTCCTTGGGTTTCACTACTGTCAGTTTTATAGAGATTTTTACTGGTAGATTACTTTAAATTTACTGATTTTCATGTGGGTTTTTATTTCCGCAGATATCCAAAATGTTTTTTTTTATGCTGCAACAAGATGCATCTTAAAAATATCACATTTCCATAAGTGGGAATAAATGAAAAAGTGGGCAGATATCATCCACTCCTGCGTCTCCACCTACCTCTCGTTGTGCTCCTGGTACACCAGACGGGACTTCTCCAGCAGGTACTTCTCCACATAGGCTCTGAAAATAAAACACGCACGCAGGTTCGTAACAGTCAAAAGTGAGAGGAGAAGCTCTGATAAAAAAAATCAGCTTGTGTAAGTAAATAAAGATATTAAGAAACAGAGAAAAACTGACATAAAAACACAGTAGAGGG